>NW_014543447.1:0-8132 GCF_000741045.1 Vigna radiata var. radiata | reverse complement strand
GGATGAATGATGTGAGGTGTACAAACCTCGTGGAGGGTGTAGCAACCCTACGGATGAATGATGTGAGGTGTACTGATGAGTCGATATTTTATACCATTAACTTAGTTTTTCGCGCCGAATTGTGTTGATGATTTGCGCTTAATTCTTAGTTATTGTGTCATTTTCACCATTTGGGCTTAATTAGACCAATAATTCTGATTTTTAATTAATTTGAATTAATTGAGCTTAATTATTCCTATTTTTATTTTTTCAGGGAAATTTTGGAATCACACTGTGAGACTTTTGGAAGGGCACCAATTAATTGAAGACTCTCCACAAAGACACTCTAGGATTAGTCAATTTTTAATTTAGTAGATTAGGCTTTTTAAATTAAGTTTTGTATTTTGGGCTAATTTTTGTTAGGTTAGACTAAGCCCAATAGTAAAAAAAGGTGGTGACATGTCCCTAGGGTTTTGGGTGGACCCCACCCTAATTTTTGGAGACCTAGGGATTCCCATTCATGAGGGGGGCCAGCCGTCATTGTGGGGGAATTTTTTTTTGGCTGACAGCACACATGCTTTGCTCACGGTTTTTGAATGTTTTTAGGGGAGGTGAAGAAATGACTTAGAGCTCTCGTTTTTTTTTATATTGGCTGAATGAATGAATCATGTTTTTCTATTATTTTAATTTTTACTTCCATCTTGTGAAATGCTACAACAATTCTCTTCTTTGCTTGGGAACTTATCATTGAATGAAAATGGTACTAGAGTAGAGACCCGTCATTGTCTCAGTTTTATTTTGTTACCTGGAAAAACGTTTTCTGAGAGTTGAGCAACGTCGTTCTCGAAATTTATTTTATGGAGTGAGAATTTGATTAACGCTGATGTTTTTCTCGGTCAAGGGAACACTTTTTCTTTCCATTTTGCTGCAAGCATTGGAATGATGAGAGAGGGCTTTTATTATTTTTTTATTGAATGCAAGATTTCACCGTGAGTTGGTAGTTGCTGGAGGGTTAGGTGCTAACATCTCTTGCTTCAGTGAATGAGAAATGAGAATGGTGTGGGTCCGGTGATGGGATTGTTGGTAGCATAGAATAGCTTGTTTTTATTTTTCTTTATTTTATTTGGTCAATGAAGAGGTGATTTGATAGGAGAATGTGTGTGAGGTCACGGCTGCTGGAATTTATTTTTGGAGGAAATTGATTTCTTTCTTCATGAAGCAATCACGCCGATTCCCTTGCATTGGTTATCCTATTCTTTAAAAATTTTAGCACTTCAATCTCCTCTCCTTATGTACACGTGATTATTAGATGGGGATAGATGCAGCTGTGACGTGGAAAAGATGGTGATTGTCTTCGGAAAGCCATGTTTCAATTGATGGCACATTTGCTTTAATTTCATTTGATGAATAGCATTGGGAGCAGCGACTGCAACAACCTTAAGGAGAGAGAAAGGTCATTTTCTCTTGGCTAGGTAGAGTAACGTGTTTAACAATTGATGAGATGGGACCACCCTTGTACAATGCCCTTTGCTCTTTTCATTCAATTGCTTGGGAGAAACACATTGGGAGAATGAAGCTCACGGTGGCAGCAAGGAGAACACGTTGCCAATTTGCTTATTGAATATAAAAAAATTTGAAATGGGAGATGTGTGAATGGAGCTCACGGCAAGGAGGCTTTTAGAAGTAGAATCAATTATAATTCTTTTGGTAGACCACTTGGTCACGTGATTGGTAAAAATATGGTGTTATTTATTTTGTTTAAATTAGTTGAAATAGTAGGGTGAGTTGTTTATCATGTCTTTAATTTAGTGTTGCATTTTAATAATTTTAACTGTGCTAGATTATTGTTTGTTGCATAGTGTTGATGTCTAGTATTTTATTTTATTAAGTTTGAATGTTGTCTAAGGTTTTTAATAGTGTTAGTTTAATTGTCATGCTAGCTTTAATTAGTTTGTTTGCATCTATGTCTTTATATTGAGTTAGTTAATTTTTGCAACACACTTTCAAACCCCCCTTTTTTTGTGTTATACTTGACTCTGAACCGCAGTTGGTCCTTGAGAGACGACCTAGGGGTCATTCCCTAGCATTATACTGCATTTCTAAATTGCAATCAAATTTGTATGGGCCGCGACACCCATCATGTACAAACCTCGTGGAGGGTGTACCAACCCTACGAATGAATGATACTTTTTTTGTATTTTCAAAGAAGGATTCGACAACCATTCATATGAATGAAGAGGGTCTCGATCCGAAAGATTTTCTTTCTGATTGATTGATGAAAACATTTGCTTTGTTTTGCATTTCTTTTTTTCTTGAGTTAGTCATCTTGCTTGCAATCATCAAACTGCTCTTTATTTTCAATGTTTTGTGAAAACTGAGGAATGTCATGCATCCGAGGTCTAAATTTGAGATTATTACATTTTGACTTTTTTCTTTCAAGACATCAGTGCACACATGCTTGAATTTGTTGGCAAGTGGAGATATGAGAGATGTTTAGAAGGGTTTAGAGGAGAATGGGATAACTATATGGAGAAGTCATTCCTCATATAATCCTCAAAGGAGATTTGATATGAGAATGTCAGGGTGAACACGAGATACACAAAGGGNGCCCCAGCTTGATGTTATGGAAAATGAGCTGGGGTTTGGATCCATGAAAGTTAGGGTGAGAAAATTTCAAATGAGATTTGCAAAGCTGCCCCCAGTCTTGGGGTTATGGATTGATGAAAATTTTGTGTGAGACTCACAAAGCTGCCCCAGTTTTTTATCGTGGTATGGGTTGATGAAAAACTTGTGTGAGGTTCACAAAGTTGCCCCAGTTTTTCTTCGGCAAGGGGTTTAGTTTGGAAGAGGTAGTGGACACGTACAGGATTGGCTAAAAGGATGGCCCCAATTGGTTTGATTTTCTTTTTCACGCTTCTGGTTAGATGGCAGGGTGATCCCCTTGATAACTCTGCAAATTTACATATTTTTCTGTGTTTAGAGAGTCTTCCTTAGCTTCTATTTGTTCTTAATTGTATAGAATTAGTATAATTTTAGATTTTTCTTTTAAATATGTAGAATTGTAAAATTTTAGTTAAAAATAGGGTTTTAGGTATATTTTGTAGAATTTGTATATAATTAGGAAATTAATCTTTTTCTTTAATAAAAAAAATCTTTTGATAAAAAAATATATTTCTTTTTAATTGATAAATCTCGTTCTCTTTTCTTTAATTTTTGATTTCTTTTACTTTCTTTGTTGCAGATTGGATATTTGGGCTGATTTGAAGACTTGGGCCATGGCTGCTGCATATGGAGAAAACTGATATCAATTGAAGAAGAATTGGGCCACTGAAATCACATTTGGGCTGTTGTTGAGTTTGTCACACCATGGGAAGATAGAGTCGTTGCTGCCACTTGCAAATAATTGGAAGCTGATTCAGAGGTGCTGAAATGAATTGAGTTGGCAGCTACTATTGGAATTGGGCTGCTGCATTGAATGGGTTATTGATAGGCTAAGGCAAAATGCTGAACTAGTTAAACGGTGAGTATTGGAAGCTGGCACCAACTTTAGTGATGTGGTGCGTTTTGGCAGCAGCTGCCTTAGGGGTCTCCTCCCTTGCTTTTCATTTGCAAAGCTGACCCAGGAATTCATTTTGAGAAAAGAAAAGAAAGACTCCCTCGAGCTAGGGTTCAAGCGAGAAGAAGTAACAGTTGGAGGCACGTGACCGAAGTAGCTGCCCAGAGAAGATGACCAGTGAGAAAGAAGATGATGACCGTCCGATTGAGAGCAGGAAGCGTCGAAGAGAAGTTTTCCCTTTTCTATTTTTTTTCTTTTTTTTCTTTCTTCGTTCCTATTTCTGTAACCCTATATAAAGGGGTTTTCTACCATTTAAACGCGACAACACACACAGACACACTTTCATTTGTTGCTACAGTTCTCTATTCTCTAGATTAGGGTTTTATTCGCTTTTGTAGAGTAGGGATTTTGTTACTGGATTTCACGGAGGAATTCACGAGAGTGACAGAAGTGAGTTGTCTCTACGGATTCTGGTATTAGCTTTCTGTTCTAATAAATTGTTGATGTTACTTTCGGTTTCTTGTTTCAGTTTCTATTCTCGTGCTTTTCCATTCTGTTCTTATTCAGTTTTCAATTTTTGTAATTGTTTTGTTATGGAAATTGAATTCGACTCTGTGATCTCTGCATTTTATAATTCCTTTTGGAGTTAAATGACTCTGTGATGAGCATTATTCATCGAGATGTCTTCTCGAGTTAGAGTATAGTCCAATGCATAAAGATTCATCGTTTCTATTTTTTTTTCGTTTCTAGTATGTGTGTTTGTGTGCTGGTATTGAACTGTGTATGATAATTTTGAAGGAAAACATCCAAAATTTTACATCTGTCTGGATGTAATAGGACCCTGGATTGGGCCTAATTTTTCAGGAGGTCTTCTTGAGAGATGTTATGCTTCATACTTATCAAACTAAGTTCAATTTCAGTCTTGTATTTCCTATTCTTGTGAAACTGTGCACTGATTGATTAATTGAGTGAGAATTACCACCTTAAGTTCTGAAATATGAACTAAAAAGACCCCATAGAAGGCTTAACATTCTCAGAATGTCTTTCTGAAGAGTTATTGAGACTCTTTCATTCCATCTAGTGTGCATTTTCCTCTGTTCTTTGCTTGTGCCTGTTATCTTTGGTTTACTGCTTTATTTTTTTAATATTTCTGTTGAATTGATGTTGAATAGTCTTAGGTCAGATTGTGATTTTAATTTTCCTTTCATCTAGGTTCTGTTATGTGATTGACTGTTAGGATTTTTTTAGCATTTAATTTCCAATTTGAGTTGCTTGTTTACGGTTCTAGTTTTAAGTAGTTTTAGTTGCATTTTAATATTCATGTTGGCTTTAGTTCTGTTGCTGTTTTAGGTAGTTTAGAGTTCTATTTTCTTTTATTTCATTTCAATTCAATTTCTTTCTTCTTTTAGACAATTTATAGATTTTAGATATTTTTCTTCTTTTATTGTAGTTTCATTCATTTTAAATGTCCCAATAAGTAGTATATAAGTACAAGACCTATACCAAACACTTGAAACTTGATTAACCGAGTCTGCGGATTGATCCCCTGGTTGCCCTATACTACATTAGTGAGGACTAGGGTTTGTTGACTTTTTGTGCGACCAAAAAGCCTTTCAACACCCCTCTTCCCGAGACATTATTTTTTCTTCTTTTTTTCTCTTTTTTTTCTTTTTTTTCTTCTCTTCTCTTTTTTTTACGACACATTGAAAATTATTTCCCCTTATCGCAAAGTTAAGTTTTATGAAAATTTTAGCAAACATTATCCAATCTGCGTGGACTTTATTAAGCTTGTAACGTGGCTAAGGGCTAAAAGGTATCGAAAGAAAGGATATAAAGGCCCAAATGAATGTTTGTTGGTTATTATTTTTTTGAAACAAGGGTTATCATCTAAGTATTGCATCAACTATTTGACTTTTTGAGCACTTTGCTTTTCTTGGACTTCGTTTTTCATTCTTTTTGCTCAACATCACTTTGTGATTTTTTGTTGTTCTTTTTGTTTTTTCTATTGTTTTTTTTATTCACTCTTCTTGATGAATTCTCTTTGTTTGATCATTGAGTGCTCTTTATTTGCATCATGAGTCGACTCCTACTTGATGACAACCCTTGCTTGGGGATGATTTTGAAAAAAGAATTTATTTTTGGCTCAAACAGGGTGACAATGGATATATTTTTGCTTTTAGGTAAAGACAAGAAGGCCACACATCATTTTGAACTCTGATTGCTTTATTTTCAAAATATTAATTTTGCGACTGGATGACCTCAACATGAGTCGTTTTTTTTTTCTCTCTGTTTTTTTTTAGACTGCCCTTTCGGGTTTTCAATCTAGTGGAATGCTTCTTCTTCTTATTTTTTTGTTCTCTTTGCTTTATCCCAATGGATTCAGGGATCACCCTACTAGCGCAAGCAAGAAGTCTTTTGGCCAGACCAAATTGCCACGGTGTAAAGGTTTTTGCTACTGAGGGCAATGACAGTGTTTGTTGGAGAAGGTTCTTTATTTTGGGAAAGTGAAGAGTGGAGGTTTTCAAGCAACATATACACAAATGTTTAGAAAGGAAACATCAAATTGTTACTTTTTATTAGACATTTGACCTCGGAAAAGTATGATATCCAACTTTGTTTTTGATTTATCATTTTTGCTTTTTTTTGCTATTTTCAAAAAACAAGAGCTTGACAATTTGCAAGAAAGACAAGTGACTCAATATTTTCTTCATTTTTTGTTTTTTTTTTTGTTTTTTTTTATGTGATACCCTTTCAAGACTCGATTTCCAGTACTATTTGGAGAAACCCTGTGGCGAACGATTGCATTGTGAGTTATGGATGAAAGTGCGATATCAATGCGCATACTTCCCCAGTAGCAAGACACTTCACGACATTAAGTTCAATTGTACAATGATTTACTTTCTTATGTGGTCCTAAAGCCCACGTCATTGCTTCATGGCATCGGCAGAGGCATTCTCAATCCTTGCCTTAATGTTGGATTGACTTTCTTCAAAATTTACCCAACACTTTTGATGGAATAATCGAAAGCCTCTTCGTGGTAATCACCTTTTGTATATGATGCATCATGAGTCTTGGAGCATGGAGGTTTTACAAACTTCACGTAACAAGTAGAGACAAGGCCTTATTGTAGCAGACTTGGAAGCAACATTGCCTAAGTCATATGTCTAGGAGTGAAACTCACAGGACCTTTGTCTTGATCAACATTTTTCTACCCGGCAACTTGGTGGGAAATTGAGTTTGGATCTGGTTTCCAATTTTGCCTTGAAACCATTTCAGATGTATGGTAAGGTAATGGTATTTGAGTGGTGGGAAATGGTTGAGCTCTTTCTTGTCTCCTCCTCCCATACTTAGACCCAACTTGTTCACATTTGCCGCCATGGTAGGACCTTTTACGATCTTTTCAGTCTTCACACCAACTTTAATTCTTTCTTCGATAAACACCTTGTTAGCAAAGTTCGAGGAAACACCACTCATCATATGCTCATAGAAGGGTGATTGCAGAGTATTTTGAATGTCTCAACCATCTCGTTATCACTCATAAGAGTCTTTCCTTGAGCAACACTCTTTCTACCTTTGGGCATATTCTTTGAATGATTTTGAATCCTTTTTCACCATGCTCTGTAGTTGTAATCTATTAGATGCCACATCCATGTTATATTTGAAATGCTTCAAGAAATCATCCACCAGATCCTCCCAAGACCAGATGCACGAAGGTTCGAGAGAAGCATACCAGTTGGTGCCATGCCAGCCAAACTCTTGGAAGAAACAAAATGACAACTTTCCACCGTATGCATGCACCACCATTTTCTTGCCATACTCCATGAGATGAGTCTTGAGACAAATGGTCTTTCCAATTTCTCCAATTTGGGCGACTAAGCCTTGCAAGATTTTCAAAGTTAGAGTTTCTTTCACCTTCTATGGCCCTCAATATCAGTCAGCCTCGACTTCCATTGGTGTAACGACATGGGGAGAAGATTTCACTTCAGGTTGTTTTGTCATTGTCTTGCTCACAATACTTGGCTAAAGCATTTCCTTAGGTGCCATGAAATTGATTGCCCCAAGCTTGTTTTCTCCTTCAACTGCGTTATTCTCGGCCCTTTGAGTGTAAACTTGACCAGTTCTACTCCAAAGGTGAAGTGTAATATGGGGAAAGGCCATATGAGAGGAAATTTTGGGCCTCTCGATCTTTGTTTTGAGGCTGGGGTGCATAGGAATTTCCAAGGTTTTGTAAGGAATTTAGGACCTTTAGGATTCGGCTCATTTGCTCATTCAAATGTTGGACACCGACTTCCATCCTTTCTTGAACTTCTCCTTGGTTCTCCAAGATTTAGAAACTGGTTCGAGTCCTTTAGGGTATCTTGTTTTCTTTGAAATCTTATTAGATGAAACAAAAAGAGAAAAAGAAAATAAAAATGAAAAGAAAAAGATAAAACAATGTAGTTCAAATGCTCTAGTCAGAAATTATAAAGCCATGAAAACATCGTCCCAGTATAATTTTAACAAACAAACAATGATAAAAGAAATTCTAAAACTAAAGAAATAAAAGCGAAGACAATAATAAAAAAAACAATACAGTCCAATAAGCCCAATAAAAAAA
>NW_014543446.1:8303-10495 GCF_000741045.1 Vigna radiata var. radiata | reverse complement strand
ATGGTCCTAGAGGTCTTTTAGGATTTATTCGAAATAATAATTTTTATAGCATCACTACCGATCATGCTGGATCAGTTCGATTGGTAATCAAAGATGGTAACGTAGTAGCAGCTTATGATTATTTACCATATGGTGAGCTTATGCGTTCCTATGGCAATGATCCCAATGCTCATATTATCTATCGTTATACAGGGCAAGAATGGGACGAAGAAACGGGCCTATACAATTATCATGCTAGACTCTATGATCCAAGTATTGGTCGTTTTTACCAAATCGATCCAAAAGCTCAATATGATAGCCCATATAAATACGCAGGGAATTCACCCGTTTCGTTAGTAGACCCTGATGGTGAATTTGTCCCACTTATTATTGGATTAGGAATCACTGGTGCCTATTTAGGCGGATCAGCCACTAATAACCGTTGGAATCCAATAGACTGGGATTTTAAAGACTCTAGTACTTATTTAGGTATAGGAGGAGGAGCCATATCAGGTGCTTTATTACCAGTAGCGTTTAGTTCTTCAGTTGCTGCTATTGGAGTAACTGGTACAATTGGACTAGGAGTTAGTAGCGCTTATTTAACAACTTCGGCTGCGCAAAGCTGGGATCCTTCTCAATGGAAGTGGGACAGACCGACTGTTTGGAGTAATCTGTTTCAAGGGTTTAGTGGAGGATCTGGCATAGCTGGTGGAATAGAAATAGTACATAACTTTGCTAATACTGGTAAGACAATTATGTTTCTTAGTAACCTTAAGGCATTAAAAGCTATAGGAAGTAGTCAGCGGGCTGTAAAAGGCATATTCTTAACTGTAAGTTATACAGGTGGTGGTGGTATAGCATATCTTGGTGCTGGGGCTTCTAATAATAGAAATTTTGTCTTTTGGGAGTGGGATTGGACCAATGCAGCGACCTGGTCTGGTTTAGTAGATGGATTTGATACTGGAATGGGATGGCCACAAAATATTCTAGAGATGGGGCGTGGTGCTGGTAAATTGGCTATAAATCCTAAAAAATATCTCTTTTCAGGTCAAAAAAAATTGAAGCTACAATCTATTCTAAAGGATTCTAAACACCCACTATATAAAGCAGCAGCTAGTGTAGTAATGTCCTATTATATGGGTAGTACAACCAATGGAAATTTTGATATTACTAAATGGAATTTGGCTGAATTTTCTACCTATGAAGGAGTCCTCAATGGAGTGTTCTTTGGTAAAGATATAACCAAAACATTAAAATACATACGTGATGCTAAAGTTAGCAAACTACTTAATAAATTCTTACCTCCTCCCAAAAAAAAATCAAATAATTGGTCAAAAAATATTGCACGTATCTTAGACTTTATTCAAAAGTTTCGTATAAGAAGAAAGTACGAGTATTTAGTAGAAGAAGCATTTGATGAAAGTGAAACATTGTTATCTAAACCAGGTGAACAATCTTCTATAAGAAAAAAGTTTAAGGAATTTTTTAAAGAAGGTTTAGAAAAATGGAAAAATGGAGAGAATGATCCGCCAGAGGAGCTACATCAGCTGATACAAAATGAAGCAAAACTAAAAGCCCAAGAAGACTCGGAATTACTTAAGTGGGAAGAAGAAAGTGAAGAAATCTCAAGAAGGGAACGAATAGTGTTTCTTGATGAGGAAGTAGCGTTCCTCAATTGCCATCCTCATGCAAGGCGTGGTAAACGATCAGATCGTAATCTATGCTTTATAGATGGGCAAAGTGAACAAACAGATGATAATCATCTATACTATTCGATAAGAATTGATCAATTAAAGATAGTAGAAAAACTACTAGAAAGATCTAAAGGAAATAAAGAATTGCTAGCGAAAATGCTTCTTGAAAAGGACAATCAAGGTCAAATTCCTATGCACTATGCAATAGGAGTTGATCAATTAAATATGGTAGAAAAACTACTGAAATCAGTTGAAGGAAATAAAGAATTGCTAGCGAAAATGCTTCTTGAAAAGGACAATCAAGGTCAAATTCCTATGCACTATGCAATAAGAGTTGATCAATTAAATATGGTAGAAAAACTACTGAAATCAGTTGAAGGAAATAATGAATTGCTAGCGAAAATGCTTCTTGAAAAGGAAAATCAAGGTTACACTCCTATGCAATATGCAATAGGAATTAAGAGCTTAAATATGGTAGAAAAACTACTGAAATCAGTTGAAGGAAATAATGAATTGCTA
>NW_014543446.1:0-2853 GCF_000741045.1 Vigna radiata var. radiata | reverse complement strand
ATTGGGAAACGATTATAATAAAAACTATAACATCATTCCAAATGATATAGACCATGTCGATCGATATAGAAAGTGTGGTAGTCTATAGTGGACCGAAAAATTCGGACAAAAAATTATAGACTTTGTTTCCCTGTTATTCCGTGTTTATGGTATTGCTTTTTTAAATCTGTAAGATATACATTCATAGGTTTTTGATATTTAATGCTAGAATGAAATCTGTTGTAATTGTATTTATGCATGTAATCTTTAATGCCCTGTTTAATCTCTTTAATATTTTTAAAATCATTTATAAACAAGCAGTTATATTTTATTGTTCTAAAAAAACGCTCTATAACTACATTATCAATACTTCTACCTTTTCCATTCATTGATATTTTAATACCATACTTTTTTAACAATTCTATATGATTATGACTGGTATATTGACTTCCATGATCGCTATTAAAGTATTCTGGAGCAGGATATTTACTAAGGGCTTCTCCTAAAACTTCTGTTACAAGTGTTGTATCCATGCTATTGGACACTTTATAGCTCAATATGGCCTTACTATGCCAGTCTATTATAGCTGCAAAATAGATAAATCCATTGTTAGTTTTAATATAAGTTATATCCCCGCTCCAAACTTGATTTGATTGAGGTACATAAAGACGCTTGGTCTGACCAGAGGAAACCCAATACTTAGCCAGTAAATAACCATGTACTTTATCTTTACAAGTTTTAAAAGAAGTACAAAATTTTTTACGCGGATATACAGCAGATAAGCCCATTCTACGCATATAATCTAGTACACGATTTTTTCCTATAGACAGACCATCTTCTAATAACTGGTTATATATATAGCGATATCCGTATTCTGGATGATTACTATAAATATCACCTATTTTATTGATAATCTGAGACCGTTGCAATAGGTTTTTAGATTTTAGTATAAAAAAGTAATTGTTAATTTTATTAAAAGTTTAACTTGTAATTATTGTTTAGGTTTTGTAATAAAAATTTTATGATATTATTATGTCAATCAAAGTGAGCGGTCAGTTAAGTTTATCAGATATATCAGCTAGTCGTCGTAAATGCAAGCATACTTTTTTGATCAAATCAATAATCTGATTAACTGGTCATTAGTAGAAAAAGAACTGCGTATTTATTATCCTAAAGGTTTACGTTTATCAGGCAAGCCTGCTTATAGTCCCCTTCTTTTGTTTAAAATGCTATTGCTTGAGCAGTGGTATGGGTTGAGCGATTACCAAGTCGAAGAGGAAGTAAATGATCGTATTACTTTTAGCAGGTTTTGTGGTATATCGATGGATAATTCCGTACCAGATCATAGTGTATTAAGCAGATTTAGGACTGCTCTTACAGAAAAGAAAGCTTTAGATAGATTGTTAAAAATCATAAATGATCAACTATCTAACCATGGTGTTCTGGTTCAGCATGGTGCAGTTATTGACGCCTCTATCACCCCTACTCCTAGACGTCCCAAAGGTAAAAAGAGCTATGATTTGCGTGAGGATGGTACTATATCGGTATCTCATAGTTATCAAAAAGGGGTAGATCCAGAAGCTAGTTGGACCAAAAAAGGTCATAATCTTTACTATGGGTATAAACGACATGTCCTTATAGAAAGTAAAGAAGGTTTAGTTCTGGCAGTCACGACTACAAAAGCATCTAGTCATGATGGTGCCCATTTACCTATATTATTGGATAAAGTATCTCTAAAAGCAGGAAGCAGGCTCTATGGAGATAAAGGCTATAGCGGTTTGCCCAACGAAACTTTACTAAAAAACAAGAAATTAAAATCAGCTATTCAAAAGAAAGGTAATAGAAATCATCCCTTATCACCTGCTGCTAAACGGTTTAATAAATTTGTATCTAAGACGCGCTATAAAGTAGAAAGAGTATTTGGAAGTATTAAGAGGTGGTTCCGTAGTTCAGGAGCTAGGTATATAGGCCTTGATAAAACCCATAAGCAACATGTTATGGAATCTATAGCCTATAATTTATATAGAGCTCCAAATATCATTTTAAAGGGTTTTTAGGGGGATGGTATATCTAAAATATACAAATATTAACTTGAAAATCAATAAATAATGAAATTTATGCATCCTTAACCATAAAAACTACAAAAAATACAACTACAACCTTATCAAAAATTATAATAACTATCTATAACAACGGTCTCGATATATACGTTTACTTGTCATAATAATTGATTTATAAAACATTGAATATGTATTGCTAAAATCATGTGCCATAGCTTTGAATACTTTCAGTATATGACAAAGAATCATTATTACATATATCTACGTTATTAATTGATGAAGAGTAATAATTTGTCATCCCTTTTCCTATAAATGTCGTTTCATCATTTATATCTGGAGGGGCATACCCACTATATGCTAACTTATGTATATGATTCTGAACATTTTTATCATTTGTATTACTTCGCATTACAGTACTATTATGACTAACAGAAAATTTATGATTGATTAATTGAACTAAATAATTTATAGATATCAAGCCATTATTTCCAAACGCATAAATTTCACTACCGATGCTAGTTGTACTAGTAGAAGACTCATTATTATGTGGTATGTTTCCTGGTTCTTGATTAATATTATTGGTATCCTTACTAAACCAGTCTGTTATTTTTCCTATCGGGTTTATGGATTGGAATGCACTAAAACTGGTACCGAACATATTAAAAATATAGTTTATAGGTGAACTATGCATATTACTATGCGCGCTATTGGTAACAGGTTGTGTTGCCTGATCATTTTCTAAGTTGTAGTCATCTATACTTCTACGGATTATACCCTTCTCTTCTAACCTAGGATCACCTTCTCCGTGATGATG
>NW_014543445.1:0-8096 GCF_000741045.1 Vigna radiata var. radiata | reverse complement strand
GATTATAAGATGGTGAGGTAGTTTTTAAGTTGACGTGACTGTACAAAATCATGCCATGTGGAGACCTGTTCTTGTGTAGACGAGGACAGCTTTTTTCCTTCTCTCTCTTTTAGTCATGTATGCTTATTTACTTTCTTTCCCCTTTCAAGGAGTATAGTTTTTCCTTCAAACTTTACCTTTCCTTTTTCTCCTCTCTCATTTCGATGATCACTCCTCACTCTTTATGTTTTCACTCAATCACGTCTAAAAATCATTATGGTTCTCCAAAAGTAGGACAAGCATATAGGAAAGAGTGATATAAAATGATTGTAGAGTTTCAACGTTCCTGGTGCAAATATATGCTCCATCTTAAAGGTCTTTAAATGAAATGATAATGTTAAACTGTAGCTTTATATTGTTTTGGTGTAAATATCTACTGAAAACAAGATTTGATGGTGGTTTGACTTATTTTGGGTTTTCTTCTTAATTGAAAAATATTGAAAGCATTTAAAGCATGGCCTTAATGTTTGTTTTAAAAATCTGACTCTCAGATCTGAGTTTTATAGTGGACTTGGTCCAATAAACTGTGTGGTTGTTGTAGTCGACCTTTCTTAACCTCAATGAAATCTTGTTGATTTCTTAAAGAAAAGCTGAAAAAAATGACTACCAGGTTAATAGGTTACTATTGATGATTTTCTCTGAAGCTTTTTCTGTCATCACCTCAATTAACAGAGAGTGAATTGTTTCTTTTTCACTGGTTTATTTTGGTGTTTTAAAATAATATTGAAAATTTTCTTTTAATTAATTAACAAGATTAATATGATATTGATTATTATGATTCAAATCATTCATTAAAAGAAAAAAGATTAAAAGGAACTTTATAATAAGAAAGAATAAAATATAACATTGATTTTTATAGTAGTTTGATTTCAAGAAATTTATATATAATTTTTCTATCAATTTTAGAACAAAATTTCAATAAAGATCAAAAGTTTTAGATTATAAGTACATTTACATAATTTTAAAAACTAAGATCTAAGCACAACTTTGAAGAAACCTTTTAAGAAACAAAAAAAATTAAGTGATGCTTCACACAATTATCATAACTTTTTACACAAAGGTGGAATACAAGACAAATGAAAGGTGAAGATATTACAATCAAAACTTATAGCCAAGAGAACTCCATCAATCTTTTTGAATAAAAATGTTTTCTGGAAAGATGGAATGTTCAAAACTCTCTCTGACACATTTTGTTACATTGTTTTAAACTTATTAGTTAGTCGAT
This sequence comes from Vigna radiata var. radiata, assembly GCF_000741045.1. Lineage (NCBI taxonomy): Eukaryota > Viridiplantae > Streptophyta > Magnoliopsida > Fabales > Fabaceae > Vigna > Vigna radiata. Next base: position 6,832 of record NW_014543445.1, on the reverse strand, counting down.
TATGTAAGTAATTTAATCTATTAAAATTGTTAAGTTTTACATTTTTTCTTTTGAATTTGATGAAAAGTGTACCTAAATTAAGATTAATTAAGAAGGTTTTTCTTGATTTTACAAACATGTCAAAACACTTGGTAAAACTAATGTTGATCTATCTAAACAAATATATCTTACAACGTTTGACATCATAAAAGAACTAATTTAATCTTCTTCTTGACATGATAACGATCTCTCCCTTTTTTATGATGTCCAAATCTCCACAGAATAACAAAACCTTTCTCTCTTTGGACGTGATAAAAAATATTCATAAAAAATAGAGAGAAAAGAATGTAAAAAATAGTCAATCATAATGCAATATATAACTAAATATCCAATCAATCCAACCTTAACTTACAAAAACATTTAAAACCCTCAATTGCCTTTGCCCTCATAACTTGAAATCCCTTACAGTGATCAAGAAGCCGATAAAGAAGAGTGGGGTTTTTGAGAACGAAGAGTAAGGAAAGTGTCTCATATGTAGGGTCGAGTCACTTCAAACACCTTCACAATTTCTCCTTTGATGTCGTCTGGTAACTAATCGTTCACTATTCATCTTCACTTCGTCGTCAGGAAGGGTACCTACCAAAGGTTCTCCGAGAGCAATGATATTAAATGCACACTAAATGCGATCTCCTACCTCTTACCTTTCACCCGTATTTATAGTTTTTGAAATGAGTCCGAGATTAGTGACATCTTAATATCAGCCTAATCTCAACCCATTACCACTAATTACCGTTTACCTTAATCCTTCTAGAGAAAACTTATCTTGAAAACGAGGCCGGACATCCTTGTTTGTGGTTGTCCGGTCTTACCTATTCGTCAAGTCGCATTCCTTCGTCATTTAAACACTTCCCCTTCTCGAGCGTCGTTTAACCTACTTGGTGTGTGTTATTACGTAGGGTTGTCTGATCCCTAAGGTACAAATGTTATATTCCGATGAACATATATACTCATAAGAGTTATATGTGAGTGATTTTTTTTTAAGTTTCTCATCCTTTGATTTTTTTTTTTATTGTGACAAACATCCTATTCATTGTTTCACTCTTCAATTAGTGACACGTTCTCATTATTGTTCCATTCTTCCATTAGCAATGCATTTTCTCTCGTTGACCATTTGGTATTTCATTGGTTTGTTGTTTTTCTTTTGTGATTCCTCTTAAAAACATTGTTTTCACTTATTATAAAAAAAACTATAAAAACATGTAATAGAAGCGTGTAAAGGTAATTTGCTTTCGTTGGACTTTTTAAAAAAAAAAAATTCTTTCTAAATTTTGTATATTATGTTAAATGTTTGGTATGACTATTAACAAATTTTGTTTTGAGTTGTATACAACATTCATGAATTATGAATCAACTAAACTTTACATAAGGCCTTAGGGCAATCGTAACTAAGACATGTTGACGCTTAACAAAATTATTGTTTCAATCTTCATTCGACATTTATAACATGTCGTTTATGTTAATCCATTCTATGATATGAAGTAATTATTGTGACTTTTAATTAATTTATTTATTTTACTCTACTATATTTTTTTTAGGAAGGATTAGTAAGGAAAGAGGAAAGTGAAACTCCTAATCAAAGTATTTTAAAAAATTAAGAACGAAAGGAGTAAAAGAAATATTATTGTATCAAGTCTTATAAGTCATACATTTATGGTTTTGCCACCAATTTTAATAAGATAAACAATTTATTTCATGAGATATGATCATGAAATATATTAAATGCCAATGTATCACAAAAAATGGATTAACTTACTAGCACCCCAATTTATTTCATGGAACTTTAAAGTTATATAAAAAATTATGTATACACGAAGCCAATCCTATTGAAAAAAAGAGAGGAAAATGTGGTTTCTTGATTTTTCTTCAAAGTATGCTTTCTAGGTGTCTCTATTAAATGTATAAATTTGTAAAAAATATATTAAAGGCATAAAAATAGTTTTCTGAGTAATTTTTAGATGTTTAAAACTATTAAGGGTCATGAGATCTGAATCTAGTTTATGGGAATTTTATGATAAAAATAATACTTTTGTAATTAATATTTATTAAGGAGTCAAGTGTGCAACATAATTCTTTCACAAATTTAGTGGGATGGAAGTTGTGAAAGCAAGTGTGCAACACATAAAAGATGATTTATCAAATTTGATCCTAAATATGGAGAGAAGTTTCCACTTGTTAATATAAATATTAATCAAAGGAACAAATACAAGAATTCATTAATTTTTTCAATAAAATTTACCATCTTTTGATTATGGTAATTGCACTCGTGTCACCATCAATAGTAATAATATTATTATTATAATTACTAATTGTAAAATAAAAACTATTAAAAATTTAATAATAATCTATATTATTATAGAAAGAAGATTATTTTTTTTGCCCATATTTCTTTTAATTTTACTCTTAGCTTTCTAAAATTTAACTTTTTTACTTAATATTTTTTTATTTAATAACTTTTTAAATTAAATACAAATTATCTATAATTAAAATATAAAAGTTATTTATACTTTTTTAATTATAATTTCATTATTTTTTTTATTATCATCAAAAATAATATACAGTTTTCATAATAATAGTAAAAATAATAATTATTAATAGTTAATAATTAATTATAATAATAATAATCTTACTAATAATAATGAAATTAATAATAATGATAATAACAATAATAATATGATCATAAATAAAAATACTATTAATTGTGAAATAGAAAATATTAACAAAATTAATAATAATAATTACTTTTAATAATAATAATTATTATTATAACTATTAATCAATAATAATCATAATAAAAATAACAATAATATTAATAATAATAATATTGATAATAATAATGATACTCATAATAATAATCATATTTTATTATTTTAACTATAGGACAAAAATGTATTCTATTCTATTAAAACTTTTTCATTTACTATCATATTCATAAAATCATTTACTAATTTTAATAAACTTTACTTTTTAAATTATTTCACTTTTTATCTATTCACCATTTAAAACAAACAACACACAATTTTCTTTATATCCTCTCAAACTCATCTCATCAATTTCTTTCAAATTCATTGAAAAAAAAAATACATGTATATTTTAGTTTTTACTTTTACAACCACTCAACACCAATAAAATCGTATTTTTATTTATAAGAAACAGTAAATAAAAAAACAAAAATACTAGTCTTTTATTAACTGTTGAATAAAGATGTAAGAAAAATAAAAAAGTATACATGATTTTCCGCCGCTAAAAGAGAGTAAGATTTTGATAACATGGGAAAAGAATCCGAATGCTACTTTTAGTAACCTGTGTTTCGATGTAAACTAGGTTATTTGTACATGAATTTAGTATTTGAAAGTAAATCTGAAGAACAAAAGTGATTGATAAACCAATAACTGGACTTCTTAGTACTTACTAACAGGGTGTTTGGAATATAGTAGGAAGACTCAAACATGCTTAAAAACCAAACAGTGCAGTTAGTTCCATTGCATGTAAAGCAGGAAAGAGGAGTGTTACAGAGAAGAGGAAAGTAACAATGTGAAAATTAAAATGATGATATTGAAAGAGTTTAACTGAAGTGAAGAAATAGGGTAAGTGGTACGAAATTTACTGTATTTTGGGCTATATTTTACTGATGCAGAGAATCTAATACACTAACGTGTCAGTGTGTGAAAGCTTCTGGTTTGGGAACAGAGCAAAAAAACAAATAAACACCATTTCTCTTTCTTTTGGCAATGGCATTAATCGGTTATCACTTGGTCAATTACCCCTAATGTTTAGGAAATACATAAATTATATTCTGGATATTTCTCAGATTCACAAAAAAATGGAAACTTTATAACTTAAAATACAAAAGTAAAAAAGGAAAAAATAGAAATTTTTAGTTTGGTTTGGCTTTGTTTTGCTCCTATCATCAACTGTATTTAATCCTTCTCTAAATGGAACAAAACCCTAAGGGTTCTTGTAAGAACCAATAGCCGCCGGATTGATTTCTCTCGCTGTTTCCTCTCTTGATCTCACTGGACCATTTCCCACTACTTCTTATCTATTCTCTCCTCTTCTTTCACACCTTTCTTTTATTTTTTCTGTATATACTATCCACTGGGGAAACATGTTCCTTTAGGAATTTCTTGTCTATAATTATGGAAACTAGTTGCGGAGAACATAGAGTGAATTTTGCAGTCTGTTTTTGTGTTTGATTATTGGGTTTCAGCTTTCGGTGCAGTTTTTACAGAAAGCTTGGTTTTTTTCTTTTTCCCATTTCTTCCCAGTAACTGACGGTTATAATTGTGTGAAGTTGTTAATATGGAGTGTGGCGGCTTACGGTATGCGGTGGAGAACGTGTGAGTTTTTGGGTTTCTTAGGTTAGGGTTTGATATCTGGTGGTGGGTTGTGTTATAGTTCAGCTATGCGATGAGGTTGGTGATCATGTTGGGACTTTGAAAAATGTTGTCTGAATTGGAAAGAAGACCGATGCTGGGTAGTAACGAGGGTTCGTTTGGAGATGACCTGGAGAAGGAGATAGGGATGTTGCTTCGTGAGCAACGCCGACAAGAGGCTGATGATCGTGAGAGAGAGCTTAACATATTTAGGAGTGGATCAGCGCCTCCAACTGTGGAGGGTTCTTTAAGTGCTGTGGGAGGGTTGTTTGGTGGTGGTGGTGTTGCCGGTGCTGGTGCCTTTTCGGAGTTTCATGGGGCCAAGGATGTGAATGGGATTGCTTCCGAGGAAGAACTAAGGTCTGATCCAGCTTATCTTACATACTATTACTCCAATGTGAATTTGAATCCTAGGCTGCCACCTCCTTTGCTGTCAAAGGAGGATTGGAGGTTTCAACAAAGACTTAAAGGTGGTTCGTCAGCTGTGGGTGGAATCGGAGATAGGAGGAAAGCGAACAGGGCTGATGATACTGGTGGTAGATCCTTCTTTTCTACACCCCCGGGTTTTAACATGAGGAAACAAGAGAGTGAAGTGGATAATGAAAAAACAAGAGGTACTGCAGAGTGGGGTGGTGGTGGACTCATTGGTTTGCCTGGAATAGGGCTGAGCAAACAAAAGAGTTTTGCAGAAATTTTCCAGGTGCCTTGCTTCTTCTGCCATTGGTTGACTAATTGAGCCCGTGTTGCATCTGTTTCTATTTTTTCTGGATTTTGTAATTTTGGTATTTTGAGTTATCATCTTTGACATGTGATTAATTGATGCACATGTTGTGAGGTTAGGTATAATCTCTGAAAGTTTATTTTATGCTGAGTATACATTTTTATATTCTGATGTGTGGTATTTTTTACAAGTTCTGATTAATGATTGTAATTTTTGAGGGAATCCAAGTTTGATGAAGGGAATGCAAAATGATGACAAGCTCCGGTCTTTGGATTTTAGTTCCTATTTCATTATTTATAGTGCTTATTGTGAGGGAAGATGACGGCATAACACACTGTGAATTCATCAAAAAAAATTTCAGAGTTCTGTCAATCCTTTATCACTGTCCTGCAGTTGTTATCCTTTTAGTTGTATACTGGTTCTAATTATTTGAACTGATTGTTTAGCCACATCTGCTTGACTTGTTGCTTTCACAATACATTTTTTTAGGCACAATATAGCCTCTTGAACCACATTTGTGTTTAGTTTTGTATGTTCAGATATGGACATGTATGCCATAATGCATGCTGTATAGACTGTGTATCTCTGTACTGTAAACTGTAGTACTATATTGTCAACTGTAGCATGTCTGGGGTTGACATACCTTACAGTCTCCAGTCAGTTTATCACATGATGACATCATTACCATTAAAATTCTATAAAATTTATTAAAATAGTATTTTAATCAAAGTGACAGTCAGATTTTCAGTTGCAAAGGATTCATCATCAGCTTGTTAGTTCAGCTAACAGATTATGTAACCGCATTACCTATATCTGTTTTTGTTACAACCAAATTTGTGGAAAGTCTTTGTTGCTAATTTTTGTTCTATGAGCCCTTCTTTTCTCTGACATAGTTACAGTTTATTGCTCAAGCTTATCTTTCACCCATTAATTTTGATAGATCGTTATATGATGCAGAGTATTGAGTGACTCGTGTTGATTTTGATCTTGCATTTTGTGATTTTTGCTATAACTTTGAATTTATCGAATATTCAGATAATTATTTGCAAGCCTTTGCATTTAAAGAGTTTTTGTGTCATAGCTTTTGTTTTTCTTGCTAATATCAATTTTTGGCATTTCTGTAGTGAATTCATATTATATTTGCTTTGATCACTTTCTTGGGTTTCTTTATTTTCATATGCTTCTTTCTTGTGCCCGAACCCAGAGTATTTACATGACTTGTGTTCATTTTCATCTTGTAGTCTGTAATTTTTGCTATAACTTTTGATTATATTGTATATTCTGACGATTATTCGTATTTCTTTGCATTTTAAAAGTTTGTGTAACAATATTTGTTTCTCTGGCTAATATCAATTGTTGACATTTCTGTATTGAATTTATATTATATTTTCAATGATCCCTTTCTTGGGTTTCTTTATTTTCATATCCTTTTTTCTTCTGCTCGTCATTTACAAACAGTAACTGTGCAGGATGATTTGGTACGTAATACCTCTGTCACGGGCCCTCCTTCTCGTCCAGCCAGTCGAAATGCATTTGATGACAATGATATCATTAGTTCTGCTGAAGCGGAGTTGGCTCACGCACGCCTTGAGTCTACAACCACTGATGCACCAAGGCCAGGAACGAATGTGCAAGGATCATCTGCTTCCCAAAATACTGGTCTGCCAGCTTCATATTCTTATGCTGCTGCAGTGGGGTC
>NW_014543444.1:0-8129 GCF_000741045.1 Vigna radiata var. radiata | reverse complement strand
TTTTATTGGGCTTATTGGACTGTATTGTTTTTTTTATTATTGTCTTCGCTTTTATTTCTTTAGTTTTAGAATTTCTTTTATCATTGTTTGTTTGTTAAAATTATACTGGGACGATGTTTTCATGGCTTTATAATTTCTGACTAGAGCATTTGAACTACATTGTTTTATCTTTTTCTTTTCATTTTTATTTTCTTTTTCTCTTTTTGTTTCATCTAATAAGATTTCAAAGAAAACAAGATACCCTAAAGGACTCGAACCAGTTTCTAAATCTTGGAGAACCAAGGAGAAGTTCAAGAAAGGATGGAAGTCGGTGTCCAACATTTGAATGAGCAAATGAGCCGAATCCTAAAGGTCCTAAATTCCTTACAAAACCTTGGAAATTCCTATGCACCCCAGCCTCAAAACAAAGATCGAGAGGCCCAAAATTTCCTCTCATATGGCCTTTCCCCATATTACACTTCACCTTTGGAGTAGAACTGGTCAAGTTTACACTCAAAGGGCCGAGAATAACGCAGTTGAAGGAGAAAACAAGCTTGGGGCAATCAATTTCATGGCACCTAAGGAAATGCTTTAGCCAAGTATTGTGAGCAAGACAATGACAAAACAACCTGAAGTGAAATCTTCTCCCCATGTCGTTACACCAATGGAAGTCGAGGCTGACTGATATTGAGGGCCATAGAAGGTGAAAGAAACTCTAACTTTGAAAATCTTGCAAGGCTTAGTCGCCCAAATTGGAGAAATTGGAAAGACCATTTGTCTCAAGACTCATCTCATGGAGTATGGCAAGAAAATGGTGGTGCATGCATACGGTGGAAAGTTGTCATTTTGTTTCTTCCAAGAGTTTGGCTGGCATGGCACCAACTGGTATGCTTCTCTCGAACCTTCGTGCATCTGGTCTTGGGAGGATCTGGTGGATGATTTCTTGAAGCATTTCAAATATAACATGGATGTGGCATCTAATAGATTACAACTACAGAGCATGGTGAAAAAGGATTCAAAATCATTCAAAGAATATGCCCAAAGGTAGAAAGAGTGTTGCTCAAGGAAAGACTCTTATGAGTGATAACGAGATGGTTGAGACATTCAAAATACTCTGCAATCACCCTTCTATGAGCATATGATGAGTGGTGTTTCCTCGAACTTTGCTAACAAGGTGTTTATCGAAGAAAGAATTAAAGTTGGTGTGAAGACTGAAAAGATCGTAAAAGGTCCTACCATGGCGGCAAATGTGAACAAGTTGGGTCTAAGTATGGGAGGAGGAGACAAGAAAGAGCTCAACCATTTCCCACCACTCAAATACCATTACCTTACCATACATCTGAAATGGTTTCAAGGCAAAATTGGAAACCAGATCCAAACTCAATTTCCCACCAAGTTGCCGGGTAGAAAAATGTTGATCAAGACAAAGGTCCTGTGAGTTTCACTCCTAGACATATGACTTAGGCAATGTTGCTTCCAAGTCTGCTACAATAAGGCCTTGTCTCTACTTGTTACGTGAAGTTTGTAAAACCTCCATGCTCCAAGACTCATGATGCATCATATACAAAAGGTGATTACCACGAAGAGGCTTTCGATTATTCCATCAAAAGTGTTGGGTAAATTTTGAAGAAAGTCAATCCAACATTAAGGCAAGGATTGAGAATGCCTCTGCCGATGCCATGAAGCAATGACGTGGGCTTTAGGACCACATAAGAAAGTAAATCATTGTACAATTGAACTTAATGTCGTGAAGTGTCTTGCTACTGGGGAAGTATGCGCATTGATATCGCACTTTCATCCATAACTCACAATGCAATCGTTCGCCACAGGGTTTCTCCAAATAGTACTGGAAATCGAGTCTTGAAAGGGTATCACATAAAAAAAAACAAAAAAAAAAACAAAAAATGAAGAAAATATTGAGTCACTTGTCTTTCTTGCAAATTGTCAAGCTCTTGTTTTTTGAAAATAGCAAAAAAAAGCAAAAATGATAAATCAAAAACAAAGTTGGATATCATACTTTTCCGAGGTCAAATGTCTAATAAAAAGTAACAATTTGATGTTTCCTTTCTAAACATTTGTGTATATGTTGCTTGAAAACCTCCACTCTTCACTTTCCCAAAATAAAGAACCTTCTCCAACAAACACTGTCATTGCCCTCAGTAGCAAAAACCTTTACACCGTGGCAATTTGGTCTGGCCAAAAGACTTCTTGCTTGCGCTAGTAGGGTGATCCCTGAATCCATTGGGATAAAGCAAAGAGAACAAAAAAATAAGAAGAAGAAGCATTCCACTAGATTGAAAACCCGAAAGGGCAGTCTAAAAAAAAACAGAGAGAAAAAAAAAACGACTCATGTTGAGGTCATCCAGTCGCAAAATTAATATTTTGAAAATAAAGCAATCAGAGTTCAAAATGATGTGTGGCCTTCTTGTCTTTACCTAAAAGCAAAAATATATCCATTGTCACCCTGTTTGAGCCAAAAATAAATTCTTTTTTCAAAATCATCCCCAAGCAAGGGTTGTCATCAAGTAGGAGTCGACTCATGATGCAAATAAAGAGCACTCAATGATCAAACAAAGAGAATTCATCAAGAAGAGTGAATAAAAAAAACAATAGAAAAAACAAAAAGAACAACAAAAAATCACAAAGTGATGTTGAGCAAAAAGAATGAAAAACGAAGTCCAAGAAAAGCAAAGTGCTCAAAAAGTCAAATAGTTGATGCAATACTTAGATGATAACCCTTGTTTCAAAAAAATAATAACCAACAAACATTCATTTGGGCCTTTATATCCTTTCTTTCGATACCTTTTAGCCCTTAGCCACGTTACAAGCTTAATAAAGTCCACGCAGATTGGATAATGTTTGCTAAAATTTTCATAAAACTTAACTTTGCGATAAGGGGAAATAATTTTCAATGTGTCGTAAAAAAAAGAGAAGAGAAGAAAAAAAAGAAAAAAAAGAGAAAAAAAGAAGAAAAAATAATGTCTCGGGAAGAGGGGTGTTGAAAGGCTTTTTGGTCGCACAAAAAGTCAACAAACCCTAGTCCTCACTAATGTAGTATAGGGCAACCAGGGGATCAATCCGCAGACTCGGTTAATCAAGTTTCAAGTGTTTGGTATAGGTCTTGTACTTATATACTACTTATTGGGACATTTAAAATGAATGAAACTACAATAAAAGAAGAAAAATATCTAAAATCTATAAATTGTCTAAAAGAAGAAAGAAATTGAATTGAAATGAAATAAAAGAAAATAGAACTCTAAACTACCTAAAACAGCAACAGAACTAAAGCCAACATGAATATTAAAATGCAACTAAAACTACTTAAAACTAGAACCGTAAACAAGCAACTCAAATTGGAAATTAAATGCTAAAAAAATCCTAACAGTCAATCACATAACAGAACCTAGATGAAAGGAAAATTAAAATCACAATCTGACCTAAGACTATTCAACATCAATTCAACAGAAATATTAAAAAAATAAAGCAGTAAACCAAAGATAACAGGCACAAGCAAAGAACAGAGGAAAATGCACACTAGATGGAATGAAAGAGTCTCAATAACTCTTCAGAAAGACATTCTGAGAATGTTAAGCCTTCTATGGGGTCTTTTTAGTTCATATTTCAGAACTTAAGGTGGTAATTCTCACTCAATTAATCAATCAGTGCACAGTTTCACAAGAATAGGAAATACAAGACTGAAATTGAACTTAGTTTGATAAGTATGAAGCATAACATCTCTCAAGAAGACCTCCTGAAAAATTAGGCCCAATCCAGGGTCCTATTACATCCAGACAGATGTAAAATTTTGGATGTTTTCCTTCAAAATTATCATACACAGTTCAATACCAGCACACAAACACACATACTAGAAACGAAAAAAAAATAGAAACGATGAATCTTTATGCATTGGACTATACTCTAACTCGAGAAGACATCTCGATGAATAATGCTCATCACAGAGTCATTTAACTCCAAAAGGAATTATAAAATGCAGAGATCACAGAGTCGAATTCAATTTCCATAACAAAACAATTACAAAAATTGAAAACTGAATAAGAACAGAATGGAAAAGCACGAGAATAGAAACTGAAACAAGAAACCGAAAGTAACATCAACAATTTATTAGAACAGAAAGCTAATACCAGAATCCGTAGAGACAACTCACTTCTGTCACTCTCGTGAATTCCTCCGTGAAATCCAGTAACAAAATCCCTACTCTACAAAAGCGAATAAAACCCTAATCTAGAGAATAGAGAACTGTAGCAACAAATGAAAGTGTGTCTGTGTGTGTTGTCGCGTTTAAATGGTAGAAAACCCCTTTATATAGGGTTACAGAAATAGGAACGAAGAAAGAAAAAAAAGAAAAAAAATAGAAAAGGGAAAACTTCTCTTCGACGCTTCCTGCTCTCAATCGGACGGTCATCATCTTCTTTCTCACTGGTCATCTTCTCTGGGCAGCTACTTCGGTCACGTGCCTCCAACTGTTACTTCTTCTCGCTTGAACCCTAGCTCGAGGGAGTCTTTCTTTTCTTTTCTCAAAATGAATTCCTGGGTCAGCTTTGCAAATGAAAAGCAAGGGAGGAGACCCCTAAGGCAGCTGCTGCCAAAACGCACCACATCACTAAAGTTGGTGCCAGCTTCCAATACTCACCGTTTAACTAGTTCAGCATTTTGCCTTAGCCTATCAATAACCCATTCAATGCAGCAGCCCAATTCCAATAGTAGCTGCCAACTCAATTCATTTCAGCACCTCTGAATCAGCTTCCAATTATTTGCAAGTGGCAGCAACGACTCTATCTTCCCATGGTGTGACAAACTCAACAACAGCCCAAATGTGATTTCAGTGGCCCAATTCTTCTTCAATTGATATCAGTTTTCTCCATATGCAGCAGCCATGGCCCAAGTCTTCAAATCAGCCCAAATATCCAATCTGCAACAAAGAAAGTAAAAGAAATCAAAAATTAAAGAAAAGAGAACGAGATTTATCAATTAAAAAGAAATATATTTTTTTATCAAAAGATTTTTTTTATTAAAGAAAAAGATTAATTTCCTAATTATATACAAATTCTACAAAATATACCTAAAACCCTATTTTTAACTAAAATTTTACAATTCTACATATTTAAAAGAAAAATCTAAAATTATACTAATTCTATACAATTAAGAACAAATAGAAGCTAAGGAAGACTCTCTAAACACAGAAAAATATGTAAATTTGCAGAGTTATCAAGGGGATCACCCTGCCATCTAACCAGAAGCGTGAAAAAGAAAATCAAACCAATTGGGGCCATCCTTTTAGCCAATCCTGTACGTGTCCACTACCTCTTCCAAACTAAACCCCTTGCCGAAGAAAAACTGGGGCAACTTTGTGAACCTCACACAAGTTTTTCATCAACCCATACCACGATAAAAAACTGGGGCAGCTTTGTGAGTCTCACACAAAATTTTCATCAATCCATAACCCCAAGACTGGGGGCAGCTTTGCAAATCTCATTTGAAATTTTCTCACCCTAACTTTCATGGATCCAAACCCCAGCTCATTTTCCATAACATCAAGCTGGGGCNCCCTTTGTGTATCTCGTGTTCACCCTGACATTCTCATATCAAATCTCCTTTGAGGATTATATGAGGAATGACTTCTCCATATAGTTATCCCATTCTCCTCTAAACCCTTCTAAACATCTCTCATATCTCCACTTGCCAACAAATTCAAGCATGTGTGCACTGATGTCTTGAAAGAAAAAAGTCAAAATGTAATAATCTCAAATTTAGACCTCGGATGCATGACATTCCTCAGTTTTCACAAAACATTGAAAATAAAGAGCAGTTTGATGATTGCAAGCAAGATGACTAACTCAAGAAAAAAAGAAATGCAAAACAAAGCAAATGTTTTCATCAATCAATCAGAAAGAAAATCTTTCGGATCGAGACCCTCTTCATTCATATGAATGGTTGTCGAATCCTTCTTTGAAAATACAAAAAAAGTATCATTCATTCGTAGGGTTGGTACACCCTCCACGAGGTTTGTACATGATGGGTGTCGCGGCCCATACAAATTTGATTGCAATTTAGAAATGCAGTATAATGCTAGGGAATGACCCCTAGGTCGTCTCTCAAGGACCAACTGCGGTTCAGAGTCAAGTATAACACAAAAAAAGGGGGGTTTGAAAGTGTGTTGCAAAAATTAACTAACTCAATATAAAGACATAGATGCAAACAAACTAATTAAAGCTAGCATGACAATTAAACTAACACTATTAAAAACCTTAGACAACATTCAAACTTAATAAAATAAAATACTAGACATCAACACTATGCAACAAACAATAATCTAGCACAGTTAAAATTATTAAAATGCAACACTAAATTAAAGACATGATAAACAACTCACCCTACTATTTCAACTAATTTAAACAAAATAAATAACACCATATTTTTACCAATCACGTGACCAAGTGGTCTACCAAAAGAATTATAATTGATTCTACTTCTAAAAGCCTCCTTGCCGTGAGCTCCATTCACACATCTCCCATTTCAAATTTTTTTATATTCAATAAGCAAATTGGCAACGTGTTCTCCTTGCTGCCACCGTGAGCTTCATTCTCCCAATGTGTTTCTCCCAAGCAATTGAATGAAAAGAGCAAAGGGCATTGTACAAGGGTGGTCCCATCTCATCAATTGTTAAACACGTTACTCTACCTAGCCAAGAGAAAATGACCTTTCTCTCTCCTTAAGGTTGTTGCAGTCGCTGCTCCCAATGCTATTCATCAAATGAAATTAAAGCAAATGTGCCATCAATTGAAACATGGCTTTCCGAAGACAATCACCATCTTTTCCACGTCACAGCTGCATCTATCCCCATCTAATAATCACGTGTACATAAGGAGAGGAGATTGAAGTGCTAAAATTTTTAAAGAATAGGATAACCAATGCAAGGGAATCGGCGTGATTGCTTCATGAAGAAAGAAATCAATTTCCTCCAAAAATAAATTCCAGCAGCCGTGACCTCACACACATTCTCCTATCAAATCACCTCTTCATTGACCAAATAAAATAAAGAAAAATAAAAACAAGCTATTCTATGCTACCAACAATCCCATCACCGGACCCACACCATTCTCATTTCTCATTCACTGAAGCAAGAGATGTTAGCACCTAACCCTCCAGCAACTACCAACTCACGGTGAAATCTTGCATTCAATAAAAAAATAATAAAAGCCCTCTCTCATCATTCCAATGCTTGCAGCAAAATGGAAAGAAAAAGTGTTCCCTTGACCGAGAAAAACATCAGCGTTAATCAAATTCTCACTCCATAAAATAAATTTCGAGAACGACGTTGCTCAACTCTCAGAAAACGTTTTTCCAGGTAACAAAATAAAACTGAGACAATGACGGGTCTCTACTCTAGTACCATTTTCATTCAATGATAAGTTCCCAAGCAAAGAAGAGAATTGTTGTAGCATTTCACAAGATGGAAGTAAAAATTAAAATAATAGAAAAACATGATTCATTCATTCAGCCAATATAAAAAAAAACGAGAGCTCTAAGTCATTTCTTCACCTCCCCTAAAAACATTCAAAAACCGTGAGCAAAGCATGTGTGCTGTCAGCCAAAAAAAAATTCCCCCACAATGACGGCTGGCCCCCCTCATGAATGGGAATCCCTAGGTCTCCAAAAATTAGGGTGGGGTCCACCCAAAACCCTAGGGACATGTCACCACCTTTTTTTACTATTGGGCTTAGTCTAACCTAACAAAAATTAGCCCAAAATACAAAACTTAATTTAAAAAGCCTAATCTACTAAATTAAAAATTGACTAATCCTAGAGTGTCTTTGTGGAGAGTCTTCAATTAATTGGTGCCCTTCCAAAAGTCTCACAGTGTGATTCCAAAATTTCCCTGAAAAAATAAAAATAGGAATAATTAAGCTCAATTAATTCAAATTAATTAAAAATCAGAATTATTGGTCTAATTAAGCCCAAATGGTGAAAATGACACAATAACTAAGAATTAAGCGCAAATCATCAACACAATTCGGCGCGAAAAACTAAGTTAATGGTATAAAATATCGACTCATCAGTACACCTCACATCATTCATCCGTAGGGTTGCTACACCCTCCACGAGGTTTGTACACCTCACATCATTCATCC
>NW_014543443.1:9674-12539 GCF_000741045.1 Vigna radiata var. radiata | reverse complement strand
GGTTTTTTCCCCTTTTTTTGGGATTTTTTTATTTGGTTTAATGAAAAATGAAAAAGACGGGGCCATCTCTTCAGCGAGGGATTTGTAATATTTAACACAAGACTTCTAAATTTTGAAAATTCATAATTTTGTTTTAATACGTCCAAACATGGAACTTGAGTCAAAAAATGGAGGGGAAACTTTACTTGACTCCTTTAGTGGATAATATGTAGAATAAAAATATCTTACTTACTTCCGGCTTCTCCTGGTCTTAGCTTGAATGAGCCAATCTGCAACTACATCTTTTATGTAAACATCTGTCGCATCCGGTGCTTTCTGATCTTGAAGAACTTCTGCAAGAGATATAAGAAACCATTAAATGAAACGAAAAATCAGTGAGGTATGAGGTTTTATAAACACCCAAGTACAGGCATTTCAACAAATCAGATTTTGGTGAAATTGTAATTGATTTTATAAGGCTGATAACTAAAGGTGGTCCCTTTGGAAGAGTAACCGTCACTGCAGTGGCTGTGATATTTACGTAAAGGATAATAGAGTTCACCTGAAGTACTAATCATCGCTTCTTTCCATACAGACGTATATTTCACCATGAGCCCTATTATCTTTCCTTTACGGCTCTATCCATCGATTTCCTTCTTTTTTTTAAATTTTTTTTGGGCAGGCATTGCCGGTCACCTGGATGACTTCAATGGGGTACCTTCACAAAGGTTCCAGACAATGCTATGACAGCAGCTGTGATTTACTTTACTTTGCTTGAATACTTCAACCTAATTGCTACTACCATTTGCCTAAGCTTACTTCCATCTTTGTAGTTGTTATTGCACTAGCCTTGTGAGTTGCCTTAATTACTTGACCCTTTCATTACTTTTTTATTTATTTTATTTCGTGGATTTGCCCTGACTGGCATGATAATCGTAATAATGGAAAATTAAGTTTGGTTACGTGAAGTTTCCTGACTTTTACACCTAATCTAAATCTAATTAATAAAAACTTACTTGTCATAAGTTTGAGAAATTTTAAATCCTCGAATGATTTTTTGCTGTGCGACTGCCCTTTAAAACTATAGAGGATTGCAACGTCATCATTCATTATCCTCTTCATCATTCCAAACAGTTTATCTTTGGTGGTTTTGCCTCCCACATTTGATAGGATTCTCACCTAAAAAAAAGCAATAAAAAATGAGTATCTGACTTCATTAATCAAATTCAAACCAAATATACTGTCATGAAGAAAAGAGATGAAAATTCTGCGATTACCAATTCAGTGACTTTCTCACTGAATGATGTTCAAAATGTTACAAATATGCTTCACAGCTTCTCAACAAACAATAAAAGAGGCACATTGCTACTTATACCAAGTAAAGAAAGCGAAGGAAATGTGGAGATTGGTAGCTTCTGAGAGAAAGTAGCATGGAAAAAAATTAATTAAATAAAAAAAATGATAATTTTTATCCCTTTATAATCTGAAATTACTTCGTTTGCTTAGGCAATAGGTACGCATCTGGCGAAGTGAATGAGCAGGAGTTAAAATGAAGATGCACAAAATGATAACAGCCCTTGGACAACTATCCTTCGCATCCACTTTCAGGGTTCATAAAATTTCCTAAATTCCAAATGCTTCGATTTTTACTTTGTCCAAAACCACCACTGCTTATCCAAGTCACATAGGAAGCAAAATTCAGCATTGAAATCATCCAAGGGCCAAAATTTCAAATTATTTTTCATAATTACAGCAAATTGCCAGAATTCCATGTGATATCCAGGTTTTGAGTCTTGCCTGGGATTTGCGGGGTTTTACCATGCAAATGTTAGCCTAATCAAAGCTTCAGTTTTCCTCATGGTTAAGTTGCCTGCTATTTATTAATTTTGTATCCACATGCTGTTGTACTTACTAATTTCACTCTTGCTTCATTTGAATCAATTAGCTGATCGTTCACCTTCACCAAAGAATCATTGTCACGACATGGCAAAAGTTCTTCTAAGGCCAATGGGTTACTGCTGACACCTGCAGAGAGATCTTTAGGAGCTTCAGCTACTGAGATTATAAATCCACTGATTGAGTCCACTTTTTTAGACAGTACTTCTACCATTCTGGCTAGTGAATCGACGGAAGTCTGGATATAATGCAATTTTCTAAGGATGGCATCATCTATGAACAAATAGGACAAGGAACAGACTCAGTGACACAGTGATTACTGAATTGGAACAGACTTTAAATTAATTTTTTTCAGCATTCTTAGGTACTTTTGGAAGGGGAGACAAATAAAATTCACTAAAAGAGAAACTGAAATTAAGAATTACATCGCAAAATATTGACAAAAAAATGAAGCGTTTATCAAATTTTAATGCAATTGAAGAGTTTGCCTGTAGAAGGGCATCTTTTAAAAATGTGTGTTATAGAAAAAGTTCATTTGAAGCTTTGAGAGTGTGGCTTTGCAAAGTTCGGCTTTTAATTCTGCACATGAGCGACGAATCAACATAACAACATGACTGTATGATTCCAGAGATGCGCTGATGCTGTACAATAGATTTTCAAAACAAGGAACGATTTTATAATATGCCCTTTTACGGGCAAACTCTTCAATTGTGGTTGTTGCAACTTCAAGGAAAATTTATGCTGAATGATCTGCCAGATTTTAATTAGCAAGTATCCAACATTTCAGAGAGATTCGATTTTAAGCAATCATATATTCAGGCTTGTAGTTAGAAAGATTTTCATTTATCTACATGCTTCATAACTTTGGCATGATATCACAAAAAAATTGTTCTGAGCCCACTGATGTCAATAAATTTCCGGTGCGTGAAGAGGTTTTATGGAACAAAACGTAAAAATTCAGCTGAAAGATATTAAAGTAAAACTTTAGCC
>NW_014543443.1:0-3019 GCF_000741045.1 Vigna radiata var. radiata | reverse complement strand
TGTGGTTGTGATTTCTGTGTGGCTAAAAATTAAAGTATTACAAGGTTTGAAAGTATTAAAAAAGTTATCTTAGCTTGTGTTCTTGCTTCTGAGAGAGTCGGATGTTTTCATGTGGATAGTAGTGACACGAAAACGCCTGCAAACCGAAAGTAAACAACCATCAACTTAGCTGACGACACCTCTACCAGGTATTTCTAACAAAACAAAAAAATTATTGTTGGGTATGCAGGATAGGAAACACAGCATGGTTCTTTCTAGATGGAAGAAGGTAGTATTTAACGGCAATTTCTGAAACAGGATACACTTTCAAAGCAGAAAGTTCACTAACTTCAAAAATACCAAGACAAGAACTTTCACACGGATCCATATAAAGGTTTTCTTTCTTTGTAAACTCTCTACCAATCAAAACTGGTTCATTAGTCTCAGAAGAGTGCGCAAAATTCTCTATAAGAAGAATATTTCCAGATTTCAGACCACAGCAATTATTTGGTTTCTCAGTGGATAACTTAAAGGAAGGCAGAGAAAAAAACCTATATTGGGGGTCACAGCACGTTGCTGGAAGAGGACCATAGTCATGCTGATGAAGAAGTTTTGAAGAAGTTGTTTGGGATTCTTCGCCAGTTACAAAGCATCGTTCTTTCAATCTCTTTATTAACTGCTGCAAGACTGATTGTCCTTTTCGAACAAGTTTTTTTAACCACCCTAAATAATTTTCAAACTTGAAAGCACTACACTCATCAAGAGAATTGAAATAATCTAAATCATCTGCAATGTGGAGAAGCCCGTGAAAATTATGGGTTAGAAACTCTTGCCCGTAAAGTATTATAGTACACTGAACAAAATGTTTCAGTAAATCCTTGGCATAGTCACGATACTTATTTTTTAGTGTGGGGTGTAATAATATAGTCATTGCGACATGAAGACACAAGAAATGGTTGTAGTGTTCCTTGCTCAGGTGCTCCTCAAACAGAACGGGACCACTGTATAAAAGCAACTGGCGAAATTCTGTTCCTTTAAACCGTTTTGCGTAGTCTAAACTTCGATGCCTGCGAGCAAACTCGTACGGTTTGAAGGAGCCATAAAGGACAAGTTTATCTGAGAGTTTTTGGACACACTGAGCAGACAATTTGAGAGGGACTTTACCATACAACCAAATAAAGAGTAGAGTCCGCACAACTCCTAAGCACACAAGATGTAAATAATCAAGAGCCACTCCTCGAACCAAATCAAAACCAAGAACTCCAAGAGTAGATAGTGGTGTTGGACCATGATGAAAGTCAGTATCTTCACCTCTCAAGAACTCGGCACTCGTTCTTGGGGTACTTGAAAGATTAGGAAATGTCACTCTATTTGCAAAATGTTCGCCTTCTTGATGGCACCTTGTGCAGGACCAGTATCCAGCATGCCCTTTAATGTTTAAAACAAAGGCTTTTGCAGGAGCATCAAGTGAAAATCCCTTGATTTGAACTGCTAAATGAACACCTTTCACCCACAAACCATTGACTATCAGATCTTTTGCTTCTTCTACGAAATCTGCCAAAAAAGTACCGCAGTCAAGTGGTTTTTTGGCACCAACATACAAACCTATCGGAAATACAGTGGAAGCAAGAGAGGGCACGTTGCTAATACAAGCCAAAATTGGCCAAACTTCACGTGCAGCACTCTTAAACAGCGGTAGACCATCGATTCCAATAATCAACTTGATACACACTAGACCTCTGACAACAACACTTTCAAGCAATTTTAATAGAATTTCTCGCAAACCAAGATGATAATACTGCCCAGGGGGAACACTTTTTGGAATTACTGATTTGGGTGTCTTCAAAACAGTTCGAGCATCTTTAGGTAACCTCGAAAAGCAGCCATGGGAACGCAAAATACATAAGAGAGCTGAAAGAGCCACTAATGTAATGTTGAATTCAGCCACCCACTTTCTGAGCTCATCTTGTAACGACTCAACAGGATCACAGATGTCGATAAACTCATCTTCTTCCTCAGAATAATCAGCTTCAGGGGGGGCATTTACAAGCTCAAGTAGCTCCTCAGTAGAAAATGACGGCTCTGACTCTGGCAACCCTGTGTCGAGATGCCCAGGCAAAATTTCCTGATTTATATCACCATCAGATGGCGAAACTCTAGGGGCTGAAGGAATATGGTCGAGGGGAGAAGGCGATATGCTAGGAGGGGAGGAAACAAAAAAGGTGTTATCAAAGATTTCAGGATCAGGATTGACAGCTTGAGTGGGAGAAAATTGAGGAACCTGAGGAGTAGTGGAGGTGGAGGGCAAGATTTCTGATGGGGCATTTTGAATGGATCGAGCCACTTTCCTATATTTAGATTTCGAACGAAAACTGACGAACAACTTATTGTCACCGTCAGACATTCTGATTGATTTTTAGGACTTCAAAACATGATATTTAGACTTACGGTCTCTGGTGTTGGCAGGCGGTAGTAACTAGGAAGTAGTAAGTAATATGATGATCACAGATCACTTGAGAATTGCGGCCAGGAATGCCAGGATGCTGAACTTTGCAACTTATTATTAATTGACTTGACACGAAAGCAAACAGAGCAAATAACACAAGAAACAAAACATGTTCCGTCGAACAAAATATACGTCTGGGCAATCACGCACACGCCGCGCACTTATGAATTTTGAGGTTAGTGAACCTTCTAGAAAGCCGTTTCGCGGTCTGTTGTTGATGTTGTGTAACGCTGTTTGCGCGCTAAATTCGACCGAGCGCGCGCAAATTTAATAAACTGTCGATCGAAATGTTGACGCCGTCAATGAAAATCAATGTGCTGTATCTACTCAACTAATGTCAATGTTTATGTAAGCTAGATAGATGTTGACGTCGTCAATAGCGTGATGTCGATATAGGATACACATTATATTAAGATTGACAGCGTCCACCTCGTTTCAGCCAACCTGGATGCAATATAACATCCATATGGCGTAACATTTCATCAGATTTGTCGATATGCATCAATGTTGATGTAATGTTTCATGCTGAGTGGG
>NW_014543442.1:8218-10331 GCF_000741045.1 Vigna radiata var. radiata | reverse complement strand
GGACTAATAGTCCAATATCCTTGATTTTAGCACATGAAACTAGAAAATTGGCAACGCTGTACAGCCTAAACGAGGGGTCACTTCAAGTTGAAACTTTGCATGGAAGTTTGCCTTACCATAAGCTTTTGTTTGAGCCTTGTCCCGTTGACCAACTCGGGTATAAAAAAAAGGGGCTAAACTTGGCGAGGCTCTTTCGAGGATCAACAAATTCATTGATTTTTGCTAGAAATGACATAACTATCAGTATTAATATTTGGAAAGGGACTGGTCGTTAAATCATTTCAGTTGGGTTCAGAGGAAGACAGGGCATTCGAGAATTTTGGAGTCAGGAGGAGGAAGGGAAAAGAAAGTCGAGGAATTCAAAAATGAAAAAACTGTAGAAACCCTGTGTCATCAGCTAGGAAAAATTGTAATCTTCTCAGCCAAGAATTGCCTGCATGGGAAGGCTTACGTTTGGCTGTTTATCCACTTAACCAGGGAGGAAAGGAGAGCTCTCGTGGATCATTAATCCTTTGTTTCGACATTTATGTTTGAAAACGCAAATACATGTGCTCAAAAAATCTACTTTTCAACCTGTTTTCTTCAAAATTTGATTGCCGAAATAACATTTTAAAAGCTTATCAAGTTCAGTAGGTGTTTAAAAAAATAATCTAAGAAATCCATGAAATGTATTAAATCTGTATTCCTTCTTAATCTGTGTCGCGTACTTTCTTACAACAGTATTTAACTTTCTTGTATCACTATGTTTTCCAGATCGCCAGAACAAAGTACTAAATAGCGTACTGCTTATTCCTGCGTTAATTCCACCAGTCACAGTAAAAAAAAACTGGAGGATAAGTAAAGCAGAGTGTCTTGATGCATTCATTCTCAGAGCCGATGATGAAGAAACGTTGAATGTAAAGTTCCAAGCTCGGGTAAGAAAACTATCTGCCAATGGTTGTGAGGTCCCCCCTATTTTGACCATAATCACAGACCCAGATCAAACAAGACCACCTCAAATTGTGTTACGCTTCAAGAACCTAAGAATCAAATTCTTGTCTTTTCTCAAGGCCTTCGATATTTATTTTAAAGCATTTAAGATCCTCCAAACGCCTTTTCCCATAGACTGCCGTGCTCCATGGGAGTTTTTTGATGAATTCATTTATGGCACCAATAAAAATTTGAATTTGAAACATCCATACCTTCGCCGCCTTTACGCCGATATTTGTCATTCTCAGTGAGTGATGTGCTTTTAAAAAGTCCGAAAACATGATTAAAAACTTCATACACTTACTTTCAAAATGAAAATGATTAAATAATTGAACATTTATATTAAATATAAAGGTATCTAAGATTTTAAAATTGCAGTTTCCGACTTTTCCCATAATTCCTTCAATGTTACCGTTAATGAAAACTCAAATCTGAAGCCCTCTAATCGTTTCTGCTTACATGCAGATGCACGCTTTAAAACATGTTTAAATGTATCTTTTTTAAATGTAAAGACACAGAAGTTCTTTTCAGTTGTTACAATGAACTTATATCTCATTTTAAGAGCTGTCATAAAGAGCTAAAAGCAACCTCAGCCATTGAATGTCCCATTCCTATTTGTAATAGACGCCCTTTTCTCAACAGAAATAGCTTAAAACGCCATTTTCTAATTGAACATAAAAAGTATGTTCAATGCGATAATGATCCCATGCATGGGTATGTCGTTGATAAAACTGGAATAAGTGAAAAAACTGGAGAAGGCAATGTGAGTCATGAAAATCCTAACCTCATGAAAATGACCAATGTCCCCATCAATTCAGCTACTGATGAGAATGGAACAATTGATAAAACTCCTGATCCAGGCCTGGATGTAATGTTAGAGGATAAATTGTTTAGTTTCTGCTCTTTAATGCATAGTCATTCTGCTGTTCCATCATCAATTGTACTTTCCACAATGACCTATGTTCATGACTTGTTACAAGAAGTTAATGATATTTATGGAAAAATGTTTAAGAGTCTGAGCCAAGGTGAAGAGGGAAATAGTTCAAATTCTTTACCGAAAATGGAAGAGATGCTCAGATCAGCAGGAACAATGTTTCAAGGATTAACATCCAACTATCGACAACTTCAGTATTTTGAACGTAAA
>NW_014543442.1:3340-5928 GCF_000741045.1 Vigna radiata var. radiata | reverse complement strand
ACCAAGACGTAAAAAAAAAGTGTCCAACACAAACAGGAATTAAAGAACCCTGCATCTTCAATAACGTGAACAACTTCCATGTAGCTGTCAATCATTCATGTGATGTACTACATGACTTGTACCACGGAGTGGTAAAATACGATTTAATTTTCATATTGAACCATTACATTAAGGTCATGGGGCTATTCACTCTAGATGAAATTAATGCTGAAATTTCTGTCTTCAATTTCGGCTTTGATAACCATAATAAACCTCCCCTATTAACAGAGAACATATTTAAGAAAAGCTCATATAATGTTTCTGCATCTGAATGTTCCATCCTCATTAAGTATTTTGGACTCTTAATTGGTCACCGGGTTCCCTTAAATGACCCTGTATGGGAGTTATATTTAGCATTGAGGAAAATTCTCGATATTGTTGGGAGCCGAGTCTTACGCAAAGACATTCAACCTTTGCTCTCACATGCCATAGAAGAACACCATAATTTGTACATGGAGTTAACTAAGAAGAAATTGCCGTTTAAGTTTCATATTTTAGTCCATTATCCAAGATTCATCCGTGAGATAGGACCTGTCAGACAGCTGTCATCTGACAAATATGAACGGAATCATCAAGATTGTAAGAGCACTGCAAAAACTATTTACTGTAGAAAGAACTTGTGCCTCTCCATTGCAAAAAAAGTTCAGTTAAAACTAAGTTACATGCTGCATTCTCAAAAATTCTCAAAAAAAGTATTGTCTTTTGGACCAGCCGAACCTAGTTGTAAAAAAGATAAATTCCTCAGAGAATTNTCCCGTTCTTGCACTACAACACAAATCCCTGATATTTTGAATAACCCTAAAACATTGAGTGTCTCATGGGTGAAATTAAATGGTACAAGGTACTGTAAAGGCGTCGCCATAAACGGTGACATTCATCATGATACCAGTTTCCCATTGTTTGGAGAATTGGAAAAAATATTTATAACTTCGTCTCAAGAAGTCTTTTTTTGTTTAAAAAATTTTCAAACTGTAAATTTTAATGCTCATTTCCATGCTTTCGAATTGAGACCGCATAGTTCTTTTTCTATCATTAAAACCACAGATCTTCATGACTTTCATGTTCATAATGTTGTCGTACGTCACAGTAGTCATTTCGTTACATCTCTCAATTATTTCTAAAATAAGTGAGTTCCCATTTTCTGTTAATTCCATCATATTGGCCACTTGCATGTTTTAAGTTTTAAGTCATTAGAACGTGTAAAATGGGGAAAAAAGAGAAAAAGAGTGGCAGCAAGTGAACGTATCATGTACATTTTTAAAGCTGTATGCCAAATAGAATCAAGCAGTGCTGTTTCCCAAAAGAAGACCAAATGAAGTATCAGCTCTCGCCAAATTTTAATAGGTGATTTATTTTACCTACAAGAGAACGGTTTCGCTGATTCTCCTGTGATGAATGTGTTCAACAAAATTAAAAAAAAAAAAAAAAAAAAAAAAAAAACCTGTACAGCCATTCTCTTGCAAAAAATAAATTTTCTAATTCAACTTGGCAACAGCTAATGTAATATAGTTGCCTTTTCAGAAAACGCTCTCACCATGTTTCCTTTAAGAGGATCTTAATTTTCCTAGGAAGAGAGTTGTTTGATATCTTTTTCTGGTGCTGCTTACTTATGTTAAAATTTATTGTAAAACTTTGAGTCAAATGAGTTCTAGTTACGCTCTGAAAAACAGGCTGTTAGTTTTGGTTAGTGCTATAGTTGTTCAGTAACTTTTTGGTGCCGCTTGTGTAGTAATTTTAAGACTTGTTATTCTTTAGAGGAAACATCAATGTTTGTATTTGGCTTAAACCACAGAGTAGGTCAAAATAACTCCAGGTGGATGATTTCACAAGTATTAAAACAACGCCATAGGATATTGTGGTTGATAACCGTGTAACTTTGGGCGCTGAGTCCAAGATGATTCCCAGTTTTTTCCTTGCATCCACCATTTTTCTAGAATTAGAGATTTTTCTTATAAAACTTATGTTTTTTAGGAAAATTATTCAACTGTCGGTAATTTGTGAATGATGCAAAATAACCAATATCATTTTCATGATCAGCAGCCGAAAATAAATAGGAAAATATGTAATGCACACAGAAAAATTTTTCCTTGCTGTGTCTGACTACCAGATTTTTCCAGTCAAACGACATGATCTGCTCATAGATGCCCTCGTGTAAAACTGGCCTGTTGGTTTTGTTCTTGAAAGGATGAGAAAATAATTGAATTCAGGTGTAATAAACTTTCTCACACTCACTCTTAGCTGCTAAAGCTGTAAATGGCCTCAGTTTTGTTCAACCACTTACAATTTTCTAGAAAATAAAAAAAAAAGAGCCCATAGTAGGGGCCAAAAAACTTTGTTTTTAGAAAAAAACGAATAAAAAGAAAAACTGAGTTCATATTTGGCCTCAGCAGCCAAAAGTAAGTTGAAGTGTGCTGATTAGTCACGTGAATTAAATAATTTTTGTGTCCATTCAGATGCAAAACAAACGGAGTAGTTTAACTTGGAGGTAAATGGTGGATTATGCTATTTGATCCAAGAAGGAAAAGGAATTATGAAGAAATAAGTTTATG
>NW_014543442.1:0-1270 GCF_000741045.1 Vigna radiata var. radiata | reverse complement strand
TAATTTACGTCTTATGGTTTTAAGAGGGAGTCTAGTTACCAGAACTGTTTTCCCCTATGACTCTACACCCAACACTTTTACCTGGTTCTTCTCTTGTTTTGGCGCCTTAGTGTAGGCAACTTGTAAATTTTCAGCCGATGGATGATGCATCTGGGCGGAAGCAAACTGGAGTATGACCTAATTTTTTTTTCTTTTTTCTTCCAAATAATCAGAATTATAAACTCTTAAACCCGTTAAAAGTAAAACACTGAATAATTTTGATCAGTATGAAACATTGATAAAATACCAACAATACTTCTAAAGGGACTGGAAAAAAATAGGCACACCATTTTATTCAGCTGTATTTAATGAATATGAAAATGCAAAATACCAAAAATTGCAAACAATTATCAATTGAACGATGAAGGAAAGTTGGACACTAAACAATTTTAATCAGTGTGTTGAGTAACTTATTTTAAAAAAGTATTCAAAAATACTCCAAGAGGCCTTCCAAAAATATTAATTCATTAATCAACTAAGCACCTTAAATAATAAAAAGAAGCAAAATAGAAAAAATTAGAAAAAAATTAGTGTCGTTCCTAGACTCCCCTCTTAACCCAAGCATTATTATTATAATACTGAAGAACGAAATCCTATTATTAATATTATTATTATTATTGTCATTTATTATTATTATTACTTCTTGTTACCGACTAAGCATTTTTCATTATTTCTGACTGAAATCTATTTAAATTTCTTACAAGTTACTTGTGATCAGCTGTTATGATCCTCATATTTGTTCATTCTTGTCATAAGTTTTCTTTTTCAAAATGAAATTCTACTTTTCTTCACTAAGTGTGTTTGAAACTTCCTCCTATCCATCACTTCCTAGTTGTAACATATGAAACATCGTCAATAAGAGTTATACATGAACGGTGTACTTTTCATTGGGAGCATATTCCATTTGAAATAGTAGGCTTGTCATTCCAAAATGTTCAAAAAGAGGAGATTAGAAGAATGTATTATGAACGGGCCCCTTAGTTCAAGAATGAAGTGAATCATATAAATTTGTCAATCAAGTAATCATGTTTTTTTATTAGGTATTCTGATTATATAGGATTCCTCAAAGAAATTAAGATGAACGCCGAATAAGAAAATAAATCAGAAATATCATCTTTATTATGTTTAAAAAATTGTTAAAAAAGTACAGAATTATCATCCATACTTACTTACTTACAATGATAAAAGTTGAGGACGCTAAAAAGCCGGCTACTACAGAGCTGAATCCCGG
>NW_014543441.1:0-2726 GCF_000741045.1 Vigna radiata var. radiata | reverse complement strand
CCCAAAGTATCTAGCTGCTAGTTTTGGATGGAGCCTGGTTGGCATAGATGTTTGTCTATGAGGCCATATCTTCAAATACACCCAGTCCCCTACTTCCACGTTCGCAACCTTCCTCCTTTTATTAGCTTGCCTAACCATGAGATCCTGCGCCCTTTCTAGATGAAATTTTAACTGTTTCAGGGCTTTTGATCTTCTCGCCGTCTATCTCCACACCCCTGCTCGTAATAACTTGCCCCAAGTATTTAACTTGGGTCTGTCCAAACACACATTTCCTCCTGTTCGCAACCCACTGGTCTCGCTGCAGAGTCATGAGTACGTGTTCGAGATGCGTGAGATGCTCCTCCCAGGTGCGGCTATATACCAGAATGTTGTCAAAAAATACAAGAACGTACTTGCGTAGATAGGGCTGGAACAGAGCATTCATTGCACTTTGGAAGGTCGTCGGCGCGTTAGTAAGCCCGAATGGCATCACTACGAACTCGTAGTGCCCCTGATGTGTTCGGAACGCTGTTTTTCCCACATCCCTTTCGCTCATACAGATTTGGTGATACCCGACTTTTAAATCAACTTTCGAAAAATAGGACGCCCCCTTCAGCTCGTCCAACAACTCCTCGATCACCGATATCGGAAACTTGTCCGGCACCATCGCTCTGTTGAGTGCCTGGTAATCTATGCAAAAATGCCAGTTGCCATCTTTCTTCTTCACTAGAATCACTAGACTTGAGTATGGTGGCTTGGTCGGATCACCCCCATGCGGAGCATTTCGACGACCTGGTGCTCTATCTCAGCTTTCATGACGTGTGGGTATCGGTATGGTCGGACATTAACCGGATCGACCCCCTCTTTAAGTTGTATGTTGTTTTTTATCCCTCTGCTAGGTGGCAGCTTCCTGAGTTCTGTGAACACCACGTCATAATTTTCCAGAAGGATCTCCATCTCTCTTTTCTGCTTTTCGGTGAGGCCCGCATCCTTCAGTTTATTATTTTGGGCCTCCATTGAGCTCAACTCCCAAACCATGTACCGAGACTCAGCCCTGTCAATTTCCAGTAAAGCTTTGGGGCTCACCACTCTGCATTCCAACGTGGGGTCACCCTTCACTGTCACCTCCTTCCCTCCTTCTCGATACACCATTCTCAATTTCCCCCAGTCCACCATTACTTCTCCCAGTTTCTCCAACCACTCCACCCCGAGAATTACTTCGACTCCCCTAAGTTCAAACAGATAAAACCTTTCAACCAGCTGAGCTTCCCCCAA
Source organism: Vigna radiata var. radiata (assembly GCF_000741045.1). Taxonomy (NCBI): domain Eukaryota; kingdom Viridiplantae; phylum Streptophyta; class Magnoliopsida; order Fabales; family Fabaceae; genus Vigna; species Vigna radiata. The sequence continues at coordinate 1,472 of NW_014543441.1, read as the reverse complement.
CTCCAACTTCACCCTCTCACAACACCTGCTAATTCTCTTCCTCTGGTCGTCCCCTAGACTCACCATATAGGGTTGTGTTTTCGTCATCGTCATCTGCAGTTCCTCCACCACCCTCCGATCAATAAAGTTGTGGCTTGCGCCACTATCAATCAAAACCAATACCTCTCGTGCCCAATGCGTCCTCATAACTTCATCGTCTTAGGTGTCGTCAGTCCACCGGCAGACAGCTCCGATAACTCCATGGTAGCTATACTCAACTCCGTCTTCTCATCGTCTTCCATTTCTTCCTCCTCCTCTGCTAGAATTAACATTCTCAGACCCCTCTCTGGGCAGCGGTGGCTGGGGTTGAGCCTTGGTCTGGAGCTCCTGACTCACTGCCCCCACCAATGATTCACCAGGAATGAACCTATGCAAAGAGGGAGGCACTCTCCCATACACAACTTCAAAAGGGGTGCACCTTATTGCTCCTTGGTAGCTCGTGTTGTACCAATATTCTGCCCACGACAGCACGGTCATCCATCCCTTGGGCTGCTCCGAACAAAAACACCTAAGATAACCCTCCAAAACTCGATTTAGAACCTTCGTTTGGTCCTCAGTTTCAGGGTGGTACGTGGTGCTCATCTTTAACTGCGTACCCAGTCTCTTAAACAATTCCTTCCAAAATATACTCAGGAACAACGGTTCCTGATCGGTCACTATAGATTGCGGTATCCCATGCAACCTCACAATTTCTCTTATAAAAACCTCAGCCATTGTCTTCGTCGAATATAGGTGCTTGAGCGGTAAGAAGTGTGCGTATTTGCTCAAGCGATCCACCACCACCAAGATTGCGTCATACCCCTGGGACTTGGGCAAGCGAACTATGAAATCCATACTCATCTCCTCCCACACTACGTTTGGCACCGGCAAGGGTTGTAGTAATCCTTGTGGTGATGATGTTATGTACTTGTGTTGTTGGCACACAAGACATTTAGCCACAAACTCCGTTACATCTTTTTTCATTCCAGTCCAGTATAATGATTGTGCTAAGCGCCTGTAAGTCCTGTACACTCCAGAATGGCCCCCCATTTGTGTTACATGGAATTCGGCTATCAACTTTGGGATCCACTTTGACTTAGTCGACAGCACCAATCTACCTTTGTGATGGAGCCTCTCATGTTCTACTGTGTAAGCGGGATGGGTGTTAGGATCTCTCCTAATGTCGTCCAATACCTTCTGCAGAAACTCATCCACCTCTACTTCCTGCGTTATCTCTCCAAAATCTTGCCAAAAAGGTCTCGCTACTACACTTACCTCTTTCTCCCCTTCATCTTCCCCTTCAAACTGCCTTGACAGAGCATCCACAGCTTTATTCGCAGCTCCTGTCTTATAAACGATTTCGAAGTCGTATCCCAATATTGTTGGTTCTAGGTGGTAATACGTTGTTCCAGCAAATGACAGACTCTTTTGATCCGTATGAACCACAAACCACC
>NW_014543440.1:0-2723 GCF_000741045.1 Vigna radiata var. radiata | reverse complement strand
CTATTGTCAGACATCAATAGATAGCGCTTTTTTAAATAAGCGCTATCTATTGTTATATACTAATAGATAGCGCTTTTTNTAGAAGCGCTATCTATTAATAGATAGCGCTGACATAGATAGCGCTTAAAAAGCGCTATCTATGATAAAAAAAAGCGCTATCTATGCACTTTTTTGTAGTAGTGTGACATCGCCCTGGGGTTCAATCTGATCATCTGTGTTTGTCCTGGGATCTAGGTCGACGAGTATGGTCTCCGATTGTCTGGCTTTGTTTTGAGGGACGAATGTTATCATTTTCAATCCGGCAACAAAACATTGTCGAGCTGTCTTCTGATCTGCCTTTACTGTACATATGATTCCTTCTTCAGACGATAACTTCATCGCCAAGTGGGGAGTGGACACGATCGCACCGAAAGCATTTAGGCAAGGTCGTCCGAGAAGAGCGTTGTAGGCGGTATTAGCCTCTACCAATAGGAACCGTACGCATAATTCCTTCGAGCGTTCTCCTGTACCTAGTCGTGTTCGTAGGTCCAGATACCCCTGAGTGTCTACTCTTTCTCCGACGAACCCTACGATCTGTTCATTGAAGGGGGCTACGACATCCTCAGAAAATTCCATTTTCTGGAACGTGGACCAGTAGAGTATGTTGACCGAGCTCCCTTGGTCAATCAGGACTTTGCTAACATTATATTGCGCTATCCGTGTGGTAATGACCATAGGGTCATCTTGGTCTGGATCCGGGGCATGGAAATCCGCATTGGTGAACGTGATGTCCGGCATTGACAAATGGTGATGACTCACGTTGTGGACACTTTGCAAGTTTCTTAGGTGTTTTTTCCGAGCTGAGGATGAAGTTCCTCCTCCGGCATACCCTCAAGAGATCGTATCGATGCGACCCCTGGCTGGTCTATCATGTGCTCTTCCTCGGAAACAACTTCTCGAACGGTCTGTTGGCCTAATGTTTTTCTCCGAACTTTTTCGAATGAGCTCCTTTCTGGGGGAGCGTCTCGCTCGGTTTGTTTCTTCTTGTACGAATTCTCGGAGGTATCCTGCGCGGGTAAGGCTCTCCAGTTCATCTTTTAGTCCTTGGCATCCTTCGGTAGTGTGCCCCATACTATCGTGGTATCGGCAGACTTTAGTGTCATCTGCGTCCGTGGGTTTCTGTCGTCTGCGTACGAAGATGAGGTTGGTTTGTAGGGTTTTTTCAAATACCCTTTCCCTCGAGGTGTTGAGCTTTGCATAATGGTCATAGTGGGGACCTAACGACACTGGTAGGCTCCTTCGGGGGAATCTTTGTGGTTGATCTCTTTCACAGGGGCGCTTTACTTCTTTTCTGATTTCGTTCGTGGAGGTTTCTGACAGTTGTTTTCTGCGAGAGATTCTCTGATCTTCCATCTTGATGTATTCGATCAACCTTTCTTGGAGCTCCTCCGTCATTTTGGGTTTTTTGGCATATAGGTGTTCCGAGACGTATCCCGGTTTTAGGCAATTGGGGGGATTACCGATTATGAATTAATGGTTAACACCTTTTGCTCGTCTTTGCCTTGTTTTATATTGACGAGTTCAGCGGGGGTTATCTTGTCTCTCTGGTTAATGGCGTACTGCTTTTTGAACAAGGTGATGACAATGCGGAAGCTATCAACCGAGTTAGGGGGAAGAGTGTAATACCACTCCAGAGCTTCTCCTTTTAAGGATTGGGAGAAAGCTCTGCATTTGATCGGGTCGCTCTTGGAGTAGTAAGCCATGGAGTCGATGAAGTTCCTGAGATGGTGCTCCGGGTCAGAAGTGCCGTCAAACCTTTCAATTGGTGGAGGAGGTTTGTCAGGCATTTGGGCTTGCATGACAGCTTCAGTATAGGTTGGGTGACCGATCGTCCCGTGGAGGCGTGTGTCTGCCGCGTCCGTTATTCTAGCTTCCTTGAGTGTCAGACATCTCAGGAGTTAGGCATCGTGCCCTCAGTCGGGCAATCTCTTCATTTTGTTTATGTTGTGTCTCTTGCTGCTGACGTATAATCTGGGCTTGATCCTCCATACGCTTTGCTTGTGCTTGCTGGAGTTCCTGTTGTTGACGTATAGTACGAGCTTGCTCTTCTAGCTGTGCTTGTAACTCCCGGATCATATCTATTTGGCTGGGGTTGTCCATGCTCCTCGTGGTAACCATTGGGATTCTTCAAGTCTCGGCCCCACGGTGGGCGCCAAAATGTTTCGGGGTAAATTTTGGGACCGAGGCACTGACTTGGATTCTGCTACTTTCTGGTACTAGATCGCTGACTTTCTCAATATTGCGCCGCACGTTCCTCAAACCATCCGTTGCGCTCCAAACTTTGACCGAGAAGGGAGGGGGTACCTGCAAAGGCACTCTGACGCTCAAGTTAGGCGTCTGTAGTAGGATGTTCTCGGCTCTCAACAAGGCAATGCTTAGAGTGAGAAAATTTGGTAGAGGAATTGTTGTGTGACGATGATGAAAGTGGAGAATGTGATGAATGTAAGCGTACCTCGTTGGATGTCCTTGGTTCCCTATTTATAGGCCTTGAACTGGTATAAGATTAACAGAATATAAACAAAATAAAATATAAACTAACTTACTTGATTACCCATAAACAGCTCCCTTTATATCTCTAATTAGATATTATTTGATTCTCCATATCCCATTATTTGATTTCCAGTATTTTTAGTGAAATACCTTTTAATTTGTAGATGGACTATCAGCCCATTAATCAGGGTTGG
>NW_014543439.1:0-2767 GCF_000741045.1 Vigna radiata var. radiata | reverse complement strand
ATTGTCTGGTTCCATCTCTACACAAAGGCCACGTATTTCCCCAGTTAGAGGGGCCATTTGGACTTGAAGGATCATAGTCAAACTCCTCTGCATTTGCCAAAATAACATATTTCAACTCTATTTTCTACACCGATTATGATACTTTGACAATATTTTTTGACAAATTTTTCGACAATCGGATACGTGTCATTACTTTATTAATCTATTTAAATTTATGTTTAAAAAAATATTTAAAATGAACCAATCACAAACTGCTATGTATGTATTGTCAAAAAGTTGTTAAAAAAGTGTTGTTAAAAGAACTTTTTCCATTTTACACAAATGAATTATTCGCATGCTTAAAATATTGTTATCGAAATGCGTAAAATGTTTTCAAAATAATAGGTTTTCGAAAACTAATCTCCACGTAGATATAGTCTCAATAAATAAGAAAAAAAGGTATTTTTAACTATTTTTTTTTGACAACTTTTTACGTGACAGTATGTGATTGATCAGTTTCAAATATTTTTATAGAATAAATTCAAACAGATCAATGAAAGAATGACACATGTCCTGTTGTCAAAAAATTGTTAAAAATGAGTTGTTAAAATATTATTGTCCAAGAAATAAAGCTTATGGTTAACATATTTCTCACCAGACATTGCTGAGGGGAAGAGTAAAACAATGAGAATGAATAAGCTGTGAGCAAAGGCTTGGATAGACATGGCACGATCCATTTTTCGTAATTGTAATTTGTATGGAGTGAGTTGTGAGGAATATTGTGAAGTATGTTTCCTTTTATAGAGGTTAACTCTTTTGGAAAGTCTAATTAAGTCTAAACAATATTGGATATCAACATGTCCTTTAATTTTCTTTAGTTGACTTCTAAAACTTGGAAGCAGCCTTCTCCAATTAACAAGTTTTAATTATAGTATGGTTTCGATTAAATATTCATTTAGAGATGTGAAATTTACTAATATTAATAGATTAATAGGTTACACTAGAATAATTACGTGCCTATGTGTATAATTGTTTGAAAATCAATGTAATTTAACGAGAGGTTATACCAAATTTAAAGTGGTGTTTTAGAGTATTTTAAATAGAGTATATGTGTTCTGGTTGATATTTTGAATATATTGGTTATGAAGTATATATGGTTTTAGATTCATATTAGTCATGGACTATTGAAGCAACTCTAAGTTATGCGTCATTTTATATGTTATGAGTATTTGGAGACACTATTTACGGAAGAAATATAATATAATATCTCTGAGATATAATATCAGTAGTCAAGTCTTTTAACTTTTATATTATTAATGAGTTTATTTTAAGAGAGATTCATTTGGAGATATAATATCTCTGAGATATAAGTTCAAGGATTTGACATCACCTCCAGCTCAATAAGACGATGGATTTTTTCATTTATAATTTTTAGCTTTCTCATTTTTATTTAATATGAGATTTAAATTCATTTAAATTTTCAATATAATGTAATATTTAGTTTAATTGACCACATTGTTTAATAATATGACTTCAAATAGAATTGAAACATAAACCTAAATATTGAAATTAATTAAAATAGAAAATTGGAAATGAAAATCATACAAACAAAACCTAGACAAATAAAATGTGTCACAAATCAAAGGTTTGATAATGTAAGAATGATTGTCACAAGCATTAGGGAATTCTTAAATTTCAAAATGTAATCAATACAAATTTAATTATAGATCTTACCTTGTCCCTAAGTGAATAAAAAAATAAATACAATTCATATATTTAATGTCTCGAGATATTTGTCTTGTAGAACAAGTCACTAAAAAAATTTGTATTATATTTGAATTTATATATATATATATATATATATATATATATATATATATATATAGAGAGAGAGAGAGAGAGAGAGAGAGAGAGAGAGAGAGAGATGTTTTTTTAATGTTTTTAAACTTAATTAAGAAAATTATAAAATTACTAATAGAATAATAAACAATATAAAAATTGCAACAAGTGAAACCAATAATAAAATAAAATAAAAGTCATAAGAGCTTAAGGTTATCTTTAATACAAAGAAAATATATAACCACATGTGACACCTTTTTACCAAATAAAAACTAATATATAACCACTTCAATCAATTATTTTACGAAATACTTAAATTTTAATTATTTCCAACGGTTGAAACACATATAGACAAGATGAAATCATAATATATAAATAAGATGTAAATTTTATTTTATAAATTGATTTTGTGAAATTGAGTTAGACTTTCTCAGATAATATAACTTTTTCCCCTTTTCTTTCTTCTTACTTGTTCATCTTTTGAACCATTTACAGGGGTTTACCTTCTTTTGAGCAATTCTTCAGAAATTTGGTCCACACAACATTAAAAAGGTTGGAGAAGGAAATAGGAAAGTCGGTATCCATTGTACTCAAAGTTAAGTTTTTATTAGAAAACTTTTCAACTAAATACGAAGCGAAGACTCTGTATTGAAAATTGTTTTAGTAGAACTATATAAATATTTAAGTTCAGTAATTTGCCTTGAAAAATGGAAACAATGATTTCTTTTTTCCGGAAAAAATTATAGAACTTTAGATAATTTTAATGTATTAAATCAACTTCAATTTTTTTAATAAAAAAATCAGTTAAAAGTTGAGTTGATTTTTTTAGAAAACAAACCATTGAATATGTTTCGCATTGATAATATTGTCTTTAAGTGATTAGGTTGGGCCAAGCTAGTTAGCATGAAATGATATGGGTGATTTTAGAAAAGTCACTGATAAGGAGTAA
>NW_014543438.1:0-2762 GCF_000741045.1 Vigna radiata var. radiata | reverse complement strand
TATATATATATATATATATATATATATATATATATATATATATATATATATATATATAGACCTTGAAGATCCCATGGTTCAATACGATATAGATCGATCTCTCTGATAACGTCAAGGTTAATCTTTTGAGATGCCACCTTCTTCCTCAAATAGTAACCAACAGCTCTTCATTTGTTGGGTGGAACCGAAACCTAGGTGGGACACATGACTCCATCGACTCTATAGGTTTGTTACTGAACATTCATGAAAAAGCAATTAAATGAAAAGGGAGAGGAAAAGTCAATGATGAAAGAGAGAGAAAAAAGTGACAAGCAATTAATGCTGAGAGAAATAGAAATGAGAGAGAAAAAAGTGTCAGAAAAATAACAGAGGAAAGAGAAGAAAAATGCATCCAGTTAACGCAGTTACTACCTATTTAACGAAAGGGAGCAAATTCTTAAAAAATTCATAACATGGGAACCAAATAACTTCATTTTTAAAAGCGGGTACAAAACAGAAATTCAGCACCCAACTTGAGGACTAAAAAAATATTTAAACCTAATATTTAGCTCTTGTTTATTTTATTGAATGATAAAGAGAATATGAGAGTGATGTCACGGTGGGTGAAGATGCATTGAAGAAACACTTTCTTTTCTTTCTGTTGGGAAGTGACGGGTTGATAAAGAGAGAAGAAAATTTAATTTGAAGGANTCAATGCTTATCCTTTTAANGCTGGAATAGAGTAGGAGTTGATCTTTTAGGTAGTGTACTTTTAGTCTAGCTAATTAAAGGGTTGAATTCATTCTCAAGTTATGCATTTAATTAGTGAAAGGTCACGTCAATTTCAGCTGGGACAAGGGTGAGATTTCATTTACTTTTGATTAAGTAATTTGCTTGGAGAATTGATGTGCAGCATTCACGGCCAGAGGATTTCTAGAAGCATATAGGCAATTTCTTTTCACACATTGGAGAGCTACATGGTCACGGCTAATGTGCAAGGCAAGTGACGTGCTGGGAGAAAAAGTGTACACCGTGACTGCTGAAGGAATTGGCTCATATTTAATTTCGCTTGAAAATGATGCACACGTTCGTCCAGCAGTGCAAACATGTGCTTTATTTATTTTTCTTTCTTGATTAGTTTAAGTATTGCATTTTATATTTTAGATTAAGTTTTGCATTTAAATAGCATAGTCTGTGTTTAGATATTTAACTCTTGCATAGTTCGGTTTAATGTTTTTCACATCTCTTTTACTGTTTTCAATCATTTTTTTTGTTGTGTTTAATTTCTAGTTTTGATTTAATTAAATTTTCTTCGCAAAAACACTTTCAACCCCCCCCCTTTCGTGTTTGACCTGATTTTGAACTGCAGGTGGTCCTTAAGAGACGACCTAGGAGTCACTTCCTAGCTATACTGCATTTCTCATATGCAATCAAATTTGTATGGGCCGCGACACCCATCAACAACAAAGTTACTTATCGTACATGGATCCTAGAAAGGGTAAAGGAAGTCAAACTCCCTTTTAAGCCAAATAGTGATCAGCCTGTTAATGAAGGACCATCCCAAGACCTAGAGAGTGAAGAGATGAAACAATTGAAGGCGGAGATGAAACAACTGAGGAAGTGTCAACACCCAATTTCGTTCGGTTGAATAAATAATAGAACTTGTTTACATTTGTCTTATTTTATTTTTATTTTGTTATTTTTAATTTTTATTTGATTTATTTTTTATTTTTTATTTTTTTTATTTGATTTGATTCTTTTTTTGAAAAAAGAAAAGAAAAAAAAGAACAAAAAAAAAGAAAAAAAAAAGAACAAAAAAACGAAAAGGAAAAAGAAAAAAAAAAGAAAAAGAATAAAAGAGAAAAAAAGGGAAAAAGAAAAAAAAAGAGAAGGAAAAAGGAAAAAAAAAACAAAAGGAAAAAAGGAAAAAGAATAAAAAAGAAAAAAAAGGGGTGCACGAGAATAAAATGAAAAGAAAAGAATGGTGATTAAATGGGAGAGGTGTTGCACGTGATGAATTGGATTTGATTTCCTTGGAAAAATACCCATAAGCAATTAATATTAATGCATGGCAGATCACTTTAGAATATTTTCGAAATTTTGTTTTATTTGGTAATAATTTGAATCAACATTATGGCAATCATTACAAGAAATAATTAAAAATAATATATTGATTGTTGTATTAAATTTCTTCCTAAAGAGAATAAATATGATTTTAATTTGATTTATTTTTCTTCAATCAAGACCATTTATTTCCCTATTTTGCTAATTGACAATTAATTCGCCATTAAGGCAAGATCACAATAATATTACAAATGTGTGTATATAAATATGCACCTTGTAAACAAGAAAAGGAGGAGAGAATTGAACCTCGGGAAGAAAGCATAAGGGAACAGAAAAAAAAAAAAGAGGAAGAGAAAATTTAATTTCAAGAAGAGAACGTAAGGGAACAGAAAGAAAAGGGCTTCGGTTGCATGCACCCTGGTTTTCTCTACACCTATACTTTTGTCTTATTTCCTGATTTTTTTTTATTGCATACAACCCCCTATAGTTTTATATCCTCACATTCCTTGTTTTTGTAATTCTGTTTGTAAATTTGTTTCATTACTTTTAGAGATTCTTACGACATCTTTCTTTTTAACAATTAAATATGGTTTTTAGTTTGTTCTTGTTTTATTATTCTTTAAATATTCCTTAAATGAAAAAAGATAAATCTTAAAAATATAAAAAAATAGTTTCTAGTATTTTTTGTTCTTTAATTCTTAATATATTTTTTTAGTTGT
>NW_014543437.1:0-2761 GCF_000741045.1 Vigna radiata var. radiata | reverse complement strand
TACAAGACCATTTTTCTTGATAAAAACAAACCATAAACTTAACTCATGCCGATAATTTGCAGAACTTCAGTCTTCTTAAACATGGTCTTGAGGTTCTTTGACCAATAATTAAGCCAGAGAATAACTAATTAAAAGTCATTTTGAATTTAACTTTTAAGATATTATGATAAATATCCAACAAAATTACCGTGCATGCCAATTTTTAGTTTTTAGCTGAATAACAGTGAAAAGTTAAGTTAAGTTAGATGAATTAAGTTGAGTTAAACTCTATTCACACAACCAGTAGCCACCATTGCTAACATGCAAATTCAGTGAAAAGAACACTAAGAAATCCAATGCATGTTGTGGAACACTTACTTATAGAATATTTTGCAGAAAATTGAGTGAAACTACCAGCTGCAGCTTTCAACTGAAAACAAAAAAATTGTTGTTGTTAATCACATGTATCATGGATGAACATGTAGAGAGATTCTACAAGTTAATTATTGCATCATAGAATTTAGATAATACTTGATACATTNTCCAATATAAGGAAAATGGTTGTTGCAATTGTATCACGCATAAGACTATGCAACTTTATCTACTAAGATCATCAATAATAAACAATAACCTTAGTATAACATATATAGACTTGTCAAAACTGGTAGAGTCTTTCTGCGCCACATCTTATGATAAGTATTTAATGAATAAATCTACCACTTTACATCTTAGTTTCAATTGCAAAGTTTCATACAAAGCAAAAAGACAATTTCTCAAATTGGAGATTAAAATACACTGTAGAAAAACTGTAGATAAAACAACGGAAGAAAAGGTTGCTAGAAAGATGCTTCCTGAACAAGTCAATGCATTAGTCATCTTCTAAAATGAGATAGTGAGAAAGTAGTTCACAAAAATAAAATAAAAATTAATATAAAACACAGTCATAGATCAAATGAGAACTAATTTAAAAAAGTGATGATTCTTAAATAAAAAAAATGTTGCTATTCATCTAACTCTCATCTTTATTCATATCAAAGCTTAAAATATGAAAGTATAATAAATTCATAAAATGCAACCAAGAGTACTCAGTGTCTNACACACATTAGACATTATTAGATTATTGTTTTGAGGTGTCTACGCTTTCTTATTTGGAAAGACCAAAATTTAGAATGGAAAAACACTCATACAGTTCAGTTCTTTTAATGCTGTTCTCTAATTTTAGAATTACAATCTTACCTGCATAACTTATATCAACTATATTAAAACCTTTATTACAAAACTAAGGTAAAACTCCAATTCTGATTAAAAGCATCTTCGAAAACTCTCTAGAATATGTTCTTAAAAAAAAAAAGAAAAATAACATGGAAAAACTGAAATGACAGTAAGACACTCACCAATTAGCATGACAAAATGTAGCTGTGACAAACTGGTACCAAGCAGGCCACATGTGGTACAAGTACAAATCCTTTGCCCCATTAACCTTGCAGAAATGATATAAAACCATACATCATTCAACAAACACAGAAACAATACTGTTTATGCAATGCCACATGTTTCACACTCCTTTAAAAGAGCTCTTGATTTTCCTTTTATAGAGTTTGACTGTCTTACTCCTATTTTCTCTTGAACGCATTTAACATTCGTAGTCTTTTTTNTGTCTTCTTTTTCCATTGTACCTTCCATCTGTCATGTATTCACCTTCCTTGTCTCTCTTTCCCCTTGTTCTACCTCTCATGTCCATCCATTTCACACTCCATCAAGAATGTGCAAAAACATAATTGAATAATAAGAAGAGATTTATTTATTTTTGTTAATGTAAGAAGGGAAGATTTTNTGTCTGTAGCTCTTAAATACTAAGGGCACACACCCTCCGCTGAACATTGTACTTGGATTTTCTCTATTATGTTTGGTCCACCGAACCTATAACTCAATCCATCTTGTTTTTTACTCATCTCACCACTCATAAACTTACTCTTCTCTTATAGCTTTCAACTTCTATCACCAAGAAAAAAAAAACATAGTCTTTTCTCACATCAACCACCACCTCCTCACCCTGCATTTTGCATTGACAGAAATGTAGACCAGATGCAGAACATAGGCAATAGGTTTGGCTGAAGAGAAGGGCTTAGGTCAAAAGTTGGAAATGCTTCAGCAACAGATTAAAACTGCAAATTCCCATGACTGATTTTGTTAACAAATTATAATGATCCCACAAATTTCCATTTACAATTCAAATCACAATTTTGACTATGTTGTATGATGCATATATAGCTCAATATTTTACATCTATATTGATCCAGATAAATCCATGTAGTTCAACCTTCCACCTATCAAATTTTGAAAAATATAACACAAAAAAAGAAAAGAAAATGAAAATTCAATCCAGCCTCTCCATTCCTACCTCTTCTCTATATCTTTATTTTGCAAGCTCAAAATCTATGTTCCTTTAGTGTATCAAAATAAGAATCTTGATATGGTTTGTATGAATCTTTCTTCTTACCACTGNTATATACGTCTTTGTATGAATCTTTCTTCTTTCCTTCCAAATGTTTATTTTTCTTATTTGTATTCAAGTCTCATTAAAGACANCATACTAATTACTAAGTTGCACTGTTATCTTGATATGGTTTGCAGGTATCTTATCGACTTTTTGAATTAACAAATATACTTAAGACGGTGTTCATACCAACAAAAGACAATCAGCGGCTGCTGCATAATTTTATTACTGGAGTTGTCCTTTCCCTTTCTCTGTATTGCATCTCACTTATTCTGCTTCTGATTC
>NW_014543436.1:654937-656046 GCF_000741045.1 Vigna radiata var. radiata | reverse complement strand
GAAAGTATTTATTAAGAACTTGTTTTCTCTAATGCGACAAAAAGATGGCAATGATAATTGGAAGATGGAAGAAAGAAGTGTTAGATATAATTTAAAGTCGTGTTAAATTTTGTTTCATATTGATGTTAGTTAATACTGTTTCTTTTCCTTCGCTTTTTGTGTTTCTCTTCTTCGTGTATATAAATATGACTCTTCTTTATTAATAACAGTTCACTCTCAAGCTTTTTTTACTTTCATATTCTATCTCTCTCTCTCGTTCGTCTATGTATCCTTCTTCTTTGCATTATCANTCTATACTGCGATGTATTTTTGCTTTCTATCAGTGGTATCAATTAGCCTAGGTTGAGAACTAGGGTCTAAGGGAGGCATTGTGTGTCTGGGTGCAGTGCGAGTCGTATTCCGCCTACAAGGCGCCAGTAGTGTGGTAGAAGGAGTAGAGTCTGCGACTNATCTTCGCGGCACANAAGACCAGAAGAAGGAGTTTAGATAGAAAGACGATAAGGCTTTGTTNATTATCCATCAATGCGTGGATGATACGCATTTTGAGAAGATTTAAAACGCGACTATAACTAGGGAAGCATGGAATATCTTGGTGCGTTGCCATTCTGGATGAGAAAAGGTTAAGAAAGTAAGACTACAAGCTTTNAGGAGGCAATATGAACATTTGCTGATGGAGGAAGGTGATAGAGTAAGTGAATTCTTTAACCAAATATTGTCTGTTGCGAATCAGATGAAAGGATGCGGTGAAGCCATTACAAATCTCATGATAATCGAAAAGATTATGAGATCAATGCCTNCAGTGTTTGATCACGTCGTGGTAGCCATCGATGAATCCAGAGATCTTGAAAAACTCAAGATAGAGGAACTCCAAAGCTCATTGGAAGCATATGAGATGAGGATGCGGGAGAGAACTCCTGTCAAACGTGATGATCAGGCGTTAAAGGTCTAACACGTCAAAGGTGAAGGAAAGAAGAAGTTTAACAATTGGAGAGGCAAATCCACTACACAGAAGAAATGGAAGAATGACAACAACATAGATGATCAAGAAGAAAAGAGTGATTCTTTTGAGAGAAAAAGTGGTTCGAAGAAACATTATAAGAAGAAAGATA
>NW_014543436.1:650650-652572 GCF_000741045.1 Vigna radiata var. radiata | reverse complement strand
TATGATTGAGGAGCTTAGATCGATAAAGAAAAATAAAACATGTAAGCTAGTTGATCTGCCACCTGGTAAACAAAGCATTGGAGTGAAGTGAGTCTTCAAGAAAAAGCTAAATTCAGGTGGAACTATACTGAAGTACAAGGCTAAACTTGTGGCAAGAGGCTTTCTTCAGAAAGAAGGTGTAGATTTTACAGAAGTCTATGCACCAGTCGCAAGGTTAGAAACAATTTGATTGATAGTTGCAATTACTTGTGCAAAAGAATGGTTATTGTTTGCTCTAGATGTCAAATCTGCGTTGGCTCTTTGGAGGAGGAAGTGTACATCCAACAGCCTTTAGGATTCAGCAATAAGGAGAAGGAACATCAAGTGTACAAGCTACACAAAGCACTCTACNGGCTGAGACAAGCTCCCAAGGCCTGGAACAAAAGGATCGATGCTTTCTTCTTTAGCAATGGGTTCGAAAGGTAAACTGTAGAGCACAATTTATATGTAAAGAACGTTTTGATCGTGTGTCTCTACGTTGATGATTTGTTGGTGATTGGCTCAAGTTTGGATGAAATTGAGGAGTTGAAGCTGATGATGAAGGCNGAGCTTGAAATGATGTATCTGGGGAGGCTCAGTTACTTCTTAGGAATGGAATTTTCTTACACATCTANAGGCTTGTTGATGCACCAAAAGAAGTATGTGAAAGATTTATTAGAAAGGTTTAAGATGACCCAATGTAATGATGTCCAAAATCCACTCGAGGTCAGTAGGAAATTGAAGATTGACGAAGATGAAGAAAATGTGGATGGAACAACATATAAACAACTTGTTGGTTCCTTGCAGTTTCTATGCAACAGCAGGCTAGGCATAATGTTTGGAGTTGGTTTGTTAAGTCGCTTTATGAGTAATCCAAGGAAAAGTCACATGTTTGCAGCAAAACGAATGCTGAGGTATATAAAAGGGACCNCAGACTTTGGTGTTTTCTTTCCATATAACATGAAGAAAGAAGAGTTGAAGCTGGTTGGATATAGAGGTTGTCGNGGAGTTCTAAGAAGCAAACTATAATCGTGTTATCAAGCTGTGAAGCAGAATATGTAGCAGGTTGTCATGNTGTGTGTCAAGGTGTTTGGTTGAGTGAAATTCTTAAGCATTTGAAGGTGCAAACTGAAATATCAGTTGAGATGAAGATGGACAACACATCAGCTATTAGTTTTGCAAAGAATCCTGTAAGCCACGGAAGAAGCAAACACATTGATGTGAAAAACCATTTCTTGNGTGATATGGTAAATAAAGACAGAATTGAGCTAAAGTACTGCAANANTGAGTTACAACTTGCAGACATGTTTACAAAGGCTCTNAAAGTAGAAAGATTCAAGTTTCTCAGAAAGAAGATTGGAGTGCTGACACAAAGCGGCTTGAATTAAGGGGGTGTGTTAGATATAATTCAAATTCGTGTTAAATTTTGTTTCAGACTGATGTTAGTTAATATCGTTTCTTTTCNTCCGCCTTTTGTGTTTCCCTTCGTGTATATAAACACAACTCTTCTTCATTAATAACAGTTCACTCTTAGGCCTTTTTTACTTTCATATTCTCTCTCGTTATCCTTCTTCTTTGCATTATCAATCTATACTACGATATATTTGCTTTCTATCAAGAAGAACAAAGAGAAATATTTTTGAACAATTTCTTATCTACTCTAATGATTTTACTTCTTGGTAGATAAAATAACTACATCACTCTAAAGTAAATTGTAAATTTGAACAATTTAAAATATATGAAGATATTTTAATTTTTTTTATTTAGTATTAAAGAAAATTAAAATCATTAAATTGTATACTTACTTTAGAAAGAAAATTACTTAAATTTTAAAAAATCTTTAAAATATGATAATTTTTAGATCTAGGATTGAATTTATTTTCGAAATTAAATATTTTAAAAAA
>NW_014543436.1:646774-649380 GCF_000741045.1 Vigna radiata var. radiata | reverse complement strand
TTGTTAATATTAGTTTTGAAGAGTGGAATGATGGTGGGAGGCCTGCTGATGTTTTGCAGTACAACATCCCTTTTGCCTTGAATAATGAAAAGATGAAAGAGAAAGAATGGGCCCGACAAAAGAAGAAGGAAAATATGGTGAGGAGTGGGTAGGGTTCAAGAATAAGAGATTCAATGGTCAAGGAAAATGAAAATACCTCATGCCCTAACACATCAATCAAAATGCTGCCTCCCAATATTTATCTTTTAACTTTTCTTTATTTTCATAGGATCCTACATGTTACTATGGATGAGAGCTAACCGATATAGTGTGATAGTGTGTTGAGTCGAATGGACTGAATGATCGAGGTATGGTAAAGAAATTCACAGTTGATCGGGCACGATATTGAGTAACAGTTGAACAAAATTAAAACGAGTAACTGTTATTAATGAATGATTAATATTAACATTAATAATTATTAAGAAATAAATTAATAAGTTGAATTTTTTTAAAATCTATAAATAGAGGTTTAATTTCGAAATAATACATTTTTTTTTTTTCATAAGACCCATATAAAAAAAATTATGACTCGTGGGAGTGTTGTGCATGAATCATCCCGATCGAGCAGAAACACTACCCAATCAATTTTACCAACATTAAATGTGAGAAGTACCTTCATTGCATGCAGTGAATAATACAGAAGAGCCCTTTTAAATTTAATCAGGAACTTTTGAATTGCATGCACATATATGGCTAGACAAGGGTTACCATCAAGTTTTCAATTCCATCAACCATCTTCTCAGTTTTGTTTCGTGTCCCATTACCCATTCTTTACTTCACATCATACTTTGCATATTTTCAACCATCTATCTCCTTATAATTGGTGCCCATCTTTCTCATTCTTCCCTATAATTTCACCACGCGCACCAATTATTAATATTACTTTCTTTACATTCTTATTATTTCATGGAGNTTTGCAATTATTATCTTCACAATGAGATCCCAAAACCAAACTCATACTTTTATTCAAAAAANTTTATTGCTCTGTTGCAAAATTAAAATAAAAAAGTATAACTAAAATGGATCTTGCAGAGTAAATAAAAAATAAGTGATTACAGAATTAAATATAATTGTTTTAAATATGGAGAGGGAATTCACCCCTTATAAATCTCACAATTAAATTCGAACAAAATGATCTATTATTGAAGATATTTCATTCAAGAAAAAAAAAAACAAAAAAATATGAATTTATTTATGGCAGAGAGAAATGGGTTGATTTTTAAAGCAATCATTTTAAAATTATGCATAAATTGACTTTCAATAGATATCTTAAAGGACAAATGAACAATATAAACAACAAATATTATAATTAACGAGCCTGATTAGGTTATTATCTGATACAATTAATGAAGTTGTATGTTTAGAGCAAAGAGGGTGTATGTTTGGCCTGAAGGGGTTAATCTGATTATCTGTAATATCCAATCATACTGTTGTATTCCTCTTTTTTCTTTGTGATATGCAGCTGTGAAGTATCGTTATCGTACACATAACTATCCTTTATGAATATGGTTGAATTTGGTTTCAGGTTAGCATGGATTTGACCAGTAGACCATGAAGCTTTTGAAATGTGCATGCATGTTTTTTGGAGGATATAAAGGCAAAGCATTACTATCTGTCACTCTTGCTGGCTTATTTATGTCTCCTTATCAACACATGCATTGTCCTCCTCNATTTCTTTCTTAATTACATCAATATATATTTCATCATCAACAACAGGGTTTTATTAGATATATTATGCAATTGCATTATATAGCTGTCAGAAACAACGTATGTTCTTATTTCTGTTCTTAATCCCACTAATTATCAAAGCCTAATTATAATAAACTCATTGTAAGGAGGGAACAAAAATCAAAACCTAAAATGCAATGCAAACCATCCACTTTTGCAAACTCCATTCCAAATGTATTTGTCTAAAGAAACTGTAGACTCTCTCATGTTAGATTTTAGCTGAAAATCAATTAACATTAATAAAGTTATCAGACAAAAACATGAACTGCAAAACCNAGTAAGTCTTCTGCATTGGATTAGAGTAGTGATAATTCTTGTGAGTTAGATTCATGTTTCATTAGAATGATATTTCCATTGAAAAATCCATTAAGGCAGAAGATGATGTCGATCGGAATTCCTAATCTATTATATATTTTTGTAGTTATGAATATGTGGTTAATGATAGTTAAGAAAATAAAAAATCTATATATACACATAAAAGCATATTTTTTAAAGCTAATTCAATTAAAGTATATATGGAACATAATTCAGATAAGTCCAGGTTGTTATCAGAAGAGTCTAGCTATCATTCCTAGTTTTGGTGCAGTTTTTCTTTTCTAGTTTCCGGTTCATTTTGGAAAACAGGTTCCCCACACGGCAACTTCTGTTCACCAACGAACAAGAACAAAGTCACACCACAAGAGGTTTTAGGTTATTTTGTATTTTAGATAGTTTTAAAGGACGTGTAAATTTTTTAAGATAAAGCAATTCAACTAATTATATGTAATTATAAGAAATTCATACTTGTTGGACATATGGCAAATTAGGAAGTATTCATTGTAGCTCCAGGCAAATTCTCA
>NW_014543436.1:643048-646249 GCF_000741045.1 Vigna radiata var. radiata | reverse complement strand
TATTATGGTGAATAACTTAATAAACTATTACGATAGTTAATAAAAAAGTAAACGCTTACTAATATGAAGAACTTTATAGGGTTAGTTTTACCTACATATATGTGTTGTTGAAACCCGTACCAACTATAACTGTTGAATTGGTGCAGAGATAATATGGTGACTAATATATATAGAAAAACTCCTATTCCATAAATTTATATTTAGGTCTAATTTAATTTTATACAATAAAATAAGAGGTANACTTCACTTCCGAACTTTATTTTAATTATATCTTGTACATCAACCAAGAATAAGAAACAGCCTTAAACAGTGATGGGATTTTAAATTTATATAGGTTTCTTGGTGGGTAAAATTGGAACTTTGGGTCGACAATGCATTAGGCACATGAACCACAACTACAGCCATGTCGCTTATAGAGGTTGGCGAGAAACATTTGGTGTTTATGCTTTGGGCGCATATATAACTCCACGCATTGTGTATACGTATAATCTCATACCAAATTCTTATTAAGTGGCCAAATTATTAATTAATAACTAATGTAGAATGAAATTATGGTGAGAGACTTGAAATATTTGATGACATTCTTCTTTTAATCATATAAGAGTTGAATGAGATATATCTTGTTAAAATGTAAACTATTATATCTGAATACTAAGGGGAGGTAAATTTGATTAAAAATAGATTTTACTATTTTTTTTTAAAAAAAAAAAACTTCAAATATTTGATGTTGTTTTCAAAAGATTTTCGACCAACAAACAAATAGATAGAAACAATCAAAAGAACACAATAAATTTATACTAGTTTAACTTTCAAACGAGTCTACATCTAGTCATTCTCTAACAACCTAAGTTTGAAGAAATTCACTAGTATTTAATAGTCAAGAATATAAGATTCGCTCAATGTATCTCACCACAGTCAAATACAAAAAAAAAATTCAATTTATAGAGGTTATGTACAAACTCTCTAAGAGTCTTGCCTACTTANATAAGACTAACACATAGATTACATAAGAATTATAGAACCTGATGCAACACAAGTGTAGATTTCACAACAACAGACATTACAAGTCTCTTGGTTAATCACTCTTCTTTCCTTGAAGCCTTAGAGACCTTGAGTTTCTTCAAACACTAGTGGAAAATGTGGAAAAGAAAACGGGTCATATGTCTCGGTTCCCATAAAACCGAAGTATATGCATAGGTGGTGGCATCGTTGCAATTTTGACTAACTTATAAGCACCGGTTGCTCAAGAACCGAAGCATAAACCGTATACTACCTCGGTCAGATGCCAACCCGAGACATAATCTTTAGCCATTTCCCCCCAAGAAATAGTCAAATCAACATAAAGCTTGAGAATAGGCACCAGTTGGCTTGTAGAACCGAGGCCGTATTCCTCTATGACCTCGTTTATCAACATAATTGAGGCAGTAGANGATTCATATTTACCCTAATCTACATTGTTCTTCCTTTCTCTCTTGCTCTTTCTTCTTCTCCNTTGCTGCCTCTCTGCTGCCGTCGTCGCTGCCTCTGGTGCTTCGTCCAAGGAGTCCACGATGCCGCCTCCCCCGCCGCTTTTCGTCGCTCTTCCGTCGTGTGCTCGCCCCTCCGTCGAGTGCTCGCCCTTCCTTCGTCACTCTTTCTGTCGCGTTTCTCTTGCTGCGTCAAAGGTCGTGCCGCTACAGTTCGTCCACCACCGGCGCCTCCACTGTCTCCCATGAAGTCCTTCCAAAAATAAAAAACCTATTGCATCGGGTTTGGTCTTCCTTGTAGCGACACGAATTGGGGTTTTCTGTGTAGGTGCGAATTCGCGAGTAGGGTTTCCATGGTCTAATTTGGAGATTTTTCTGCAGTTTCGTGATTATGGTTTCCATGGTCTAATTTGGGGATTTTTCTGCAAGTTTCATGGACGAAGTATGAGGAGGTTGTTGGAGATGAAGGAACTCACGATTTGGCTCACGGTGGTGATGGTGAAGCATCACGATTTGGCTATGCGAATTGAGAAATTTTCGAATTGAGAAATTTTCGAATTGATTTTGTGATTCTGGTTTGTAGGTTTCTTTGGATGGAGGTTTTGGGTGGTGCATTGGAGAAGAAATTATATTTTGTAGTGTTCACAATGGTGAAGAAAGCTCTATGATTAGGGTTCATGGTGGTTTCTAGGATGATATTGTTGGTGTAAGTGGTTTTTGGCTTTTACTATAGGTGGTTGGATGATTGATGGAGGCATGGCATGAGGATGATAATGAATTGGGTTCTTGACTAGGTGTTTTTGCAGGTCTGGAAATTTCTAATGATGGACAAAGAAGATGGTGGTTCGCAAATTGGGTGGCAGGGTGATTCTCATGAAGGACAAAGGTGGTCTACGGTGGTGTTTTGGGTGGTCCGATGCGAGAAAGGTGAACCTGCAATGGTAGATCATGATGGCACATGGTGGTGTTGGTCGACGACGTCCTGATAGAGAAACTAGGAAGGCCATACTGCCTCGGTTCCCTTTGAACCGAGTTCTAATCCTACATAAAAGTACAAACCTTTTACCTCATCTTTATATGCTTCGGGTCAAGAACCGGTGTCTATAGGCTAAACTAATCGGTGCCATTGCCTCTTACTGCACTAGTGAAATCAATGGTTGATGCCTCCAAGAATGCTTCAAGACAACTCTGAATTTTCTTGTTTCAATTTGTTCAAAATCAAGATGTTCTTCGTACTTGAAAAGAAATTAGATTACATACATACAGACACACACACACCCAAACACACACAGACACACACACACACAGACACAGACACACACAGACACACACACACACACACACAGACACACACAGACACAGACACACACACACACACACACAGACACACACACACACACACACACACACACACAGACACACACAGACACAGACACACACACACACACACACAGACACACACACACACACAGACACACACACACACAGACACACACACACAGACACAGACACAGACACACACAGACACACACACAGACACACACACACACACAGACACAGACACACACACAGACACACACACACACACAGACACACACACACACACAGACACACACAGACACACACACACAGACACACACACACACACAGACACAGACACACACAGACACAGACACACACACACACATACACAGACACACAGACACACAGACACACACAGACACAGACACACACA
>NW_014543436.1:607220-642668 GCF_000741045.1 Vigna radiata var. radiata | reverse complement strand
ACACTCACACACACACACACACATATCCTAAGAACAAAACTTCTGCATCTAATCAATTATGTTATTTTCATAATTGGTTAAGCGCTACACATTGTTTTAACCGATTATGTTATTTTTTTAATTGATTAAAATAGAGAGCAAATGCCTAGTGTACTTCAAACCTATTTTAATCGATTACGTTTTTATCTTAATCAATTAAAATTTATTCATAGCTTTAATCGATTAAAGGATATGTTTAACCAATTAAAAAAGTGGCACAATTCTAGATTTGTTTTGAACCTAAAATTACATCAACCACTCTACTCAGTCTAAAACCTATCTCACATGAAATTTACATAGATTCTAACATAATTTAATAGTCAATCAATCATTTAAGAAATAACATTAATAATTTCATGTTAAACAAAACTCCTATTTCAACATATCTCATTTAAATAATATATCTACATATTCCTTATGCATCATGTCAAAATTTTGAACTTAATAATACAAATTTTCTTTAATTATCTAAATTGTAAGTACGCATCAATAACCATCATTCCATGTCAATTTAAACTCCATAACAAGGAATTTACTCCAAATCTCAAAAGTCAACTATAATGGAGTATTAATAAATCCAAAACCAAAAAAAGTTTAAAATGTTCAAAATTTCAGAGTTACAAGTCTATTGCATATTATGAGGTAAAATTTATGAAATTATTTTGTCATTGACAAAATTCTACACATAATATAACCACATCAAACTTTTTTAAGAACTTTTTTTTCAAAGACAATTAATACACTCATTCAGTCATTTTTAAAATTATAATTTAGTAATTGCATTCAGAGATTAAAAAATATGCAAATTATTAAAACAAAAATCATACTTAAATAATGGATTAAATATGTTTTTAATTTTAAAATTTAGATATGAAATTAAAATTGATCTTTATTCAAATATTTGTGATACATTTTGTTTCATCAACTTTAAAATTGAATAGATATGATTATTTTAACATGACAATGTTAACTTCTTTTTCATGTTAAACAACAATATTTTAGATTGATATTTAAGTTCGAATGTGTCAAAAAAGATAAACACTCACTTTAATTATAGTATTGATAGATAAAGTTTTATATTGTCAAATTAGAAATATTATACTTATTCATTTTTAAAATTTGAGAATCAAATTATATTAAAATTTTAAATAAAAATAAATTCTAATTTTACGTACAAATTTTTATTATAAAAATGTATTTACTTTTAAATAATGTATTATATATTTGAAGAGATTATATGAAACATAACACCACAAATGCTTCTAGATCACCTTAAGGTTCTAACCCCAATCAAGAAACATTCCAAAATAAACTCAATTTCATTAAAATGTTTTTTCTCCAACAACCCTAATATGCATGAGCTCCAATGCTATTTTTTTAACTATCTTAATCAAAATAGTGTGGAGACGAAGAGAATAGGGTGGTTAGTTTTTGAAGAGAAGAAAAAGATGGAAATTGAGTACGTGATGTCATAATTCAAGATAGGGAGAAGTTTCAGCTTCTAATAATTCATGAGAAGATCATTGGACCTCTTGTTTGCTAAACGCACACCCCCTTCTATTTTAACCCACTCCTCAAACCTATTTTATAGCTTGCACTCAAAACTTTCTATTTTCACCCCTCGTATATTATAACTTGCACTCATAATTTCAACCCACTCCTCAAACCTATCACACTACTGTAAATATAAAACTAACTAAGATATTTCACATAGTATACATGATTAGTTAATTAAAATTTAACCATATTATATATTTTAATATCTTTTAAAAATTACTTCATACTCTTATTCTATCATATAAAACAGCTCCTTATGATGAAAAAATATTTCTTGAAGAAAAGAAAAAAAGTATATAGAAAGTTTTCCTTCTTGCTTTCATTGTGAAACTTGAGAAACAGAAATAGTGAAACTGTTCTTCTACTGAAAGCGATTTTCAAATATTTTCCGTGCTGCTAACAAGTATTTTAAGTGTATACGTTTGACTTATTAGTAAAAGGATTAATGTACAAAGAAAATATATGCTAAAAATGCAACAAAAAAACATGATAATGACGCATAAATTATATTTCTTTTACAAAATAATTTTAATTTTATTATTTAAGCAATATTTAAAAAAATATTAATTTTAATGTTTTCTTTTTCAGCAAAAATAAAATATGACTTAGAAACATAATTCACAAAATTCAATTTATTAATATCATTAGATCAATTAGCACATTTAATATGATCTATTTTGAAATCTGAAATTTTATCACGATTTAAATAAATAATAATAATTTAAATTACTCCTCATCTTAATTTTAAAATAATATAAAATTGTTGAATATAAAAAAAATAATCTCTTTATTATTAAGGGAATTCCGATCACACAATCCTAATAAGTACATTTATGCAAAATAAAATTGTAAAAAAAAAATTAATTTTAAATTTAATTCAATTTTATAAATTAATTTATAAAATAAAATTTATTACTACATATACTTTAAATTAATCTTATTTCTATAATTAATCTTATTTTTAGTTGAAGTTAAACATGCAACAAATTTAAAAAAAAATTATGTGAGATCCCAATTATATATAATATAATATAATATAATATAAAATAAAAGTCCACACTCACAATATAAAAGAACAGTTAAGAGTGAAATGGTTGATGAGTTTAGGATTACAGTCATCCCAAAATATCAACAAAATTTAAATCTTAAATATAAAGGAGTATTATAGAGTATTTCAAAGTAATACAACTTATGTAAGAACCCTAAAAGTACTAAGCTGCAGCATCACCGTCCTCTAGCACTTATTCCAGGGGAACCTCCTCAACATCTGCTCACATCTAAGTGGATGATCATCGCAAAAGAGAACATACACAATCAACACACAACACAAAAGCAAGGGTGAGCTAGGTATAAAAATCATGTTATACAATCACACACAACATGCAAATCAAAGCATATATATATTAGACTACACAATCAAGACTTGTTTCACTTTAAACTTGACTCGTTCGGACTAGAATGATTGTCGAGCTATGGTGGGTCATGCACTCGTGGTGGCTTCTACTGCTTTGCAAAGCCGTTGCCAATGGGTTTCACCCTACCACACTCCCGAGGTTAGTCTGTACCGCGCCTTGGAGTATACTGAAGCCTCTAAGACTAAGACTTCCTGCTACTACTCACGACATGATTCAATCATCTCTAAGTGAGAATGATTGATCATTGTAGTTTCAGGATAACCCCTAAGACTGAGCTTCCATGCAAATCATTCTACACACTAATAGGGCACCAAAATGGATCCCTCCTTGTGGCCATGGAATTACGTCCAATACATGTAGGGCACCACCATGAATCCTCTCCTTGAGGCCATGGAATTACGTCCATGAAACATACTTTGTTACATTCAATCATCAAACATGCCTCATGCTATACTTTTATCAAAATAACATCACAACAATCATACTTTGCACGAAAATCATCACACATACTTGATTTACCCAAAACAAATAGCTAAAGAGTTTGAACCGAGCACTTTAGGCTTTGGCCGAGCACTTATAGCTTAGGCCGAGCACTGGGAGCTTTGGCCGAACACTTAAAGCTTTGGCCGAACACTAGGAGCTTTGGCCGAGCACTTAAAGCTTTGGCCGAACACTTAAAGCTTTCGCCGAACACTAGGAGCCTTGGCTAAGCACTTAGAGCTTTGGCTGAACACTAGGAGAGAAGGTGCTAGTACAAGATCGAACACTACTGAAACCAAATGCTAGTACTAGACCGAGCACTACTAAGACCGAATGCTAATACTAGACTGAGCACTACTAAGACCGAATGCTAGTACTAGACCGAACACTACCAAGACCGAATGCTAGTAATAAACCGAACACTCTTTAAGAAACCGAGTGTCAGTACAAGACCGAATACTCCTTAAGAGATCGAGTGCTAGTACAAGACCAAACACTCTTTAAGAGACCGAGTACCAGTATAAGACCAAACACTCTTTAACTGACTGAGTGCCAGTACAAGACCGAACACTCTTTAAGAAACCGAGTGTCAATACAAGACTGAACACTCCTTAAGAGACCGAGTGTCAGTACAAGATCGAACACTCTTTAAGAGACCGAGTGCCAATACAAGACCGAACACTCTTTAAGTGACCGAGTGCCAGTACAAGACCGAACACTCTTTAAGTGACCGAATGGTCATGAACTGGTAAGACTCAAAAGAGACTGACCCAGTTATGACTGAGAGAAGAACAAGACCGAACGGTCAACATTGACCATTTACAGCGTTCTGCATAATTCTGCAGATTTCTGCGTAATTATGAACAACACCCAACATAACCATTTCGAACCATTTTTACTAACTTCTAACACCCTTAATTCTTGTTTTATACTTAATTAAACTTACCTTGATGATCCTAAACATTCCTACTACCATTCTAAAGTGATTAAAACTTAATTTCACTTCTAAAACACCAATTTCAACAACTTAGGGACCCAAAACCCAATCCTACTGCTTTGTACCTATTTTGATCAATTTAGTGACTCAAACAAGTCACAACAAACTAGCTAAGAATGTCCCAACAGTCCAAAAACGCTCTGGACCTCAATTGCTCAAAATCACTACCTCACTTCCTCCAATTTGCCCTAAAACACTATAATTTCACTTAACTTTCCATTTCATTCAAGCTGTAACAGATTTATCACTCCAAACACTTCCAACACGCCTAATTACAGTAGCTAGATTCAACCAATTCAATTTACAGACATCCCGCTACAATTTTATACATCTAATGCATCAACATATATGACCCAAATTATTTTAGAGCTTAAACAAGCAAACCAAACAACACACCAATTAAAGAATTTAACATACATACCAATAATGCAAGCAAATTGAAAATAATATCTAGCTCCCCTTACCTTAGAGTTTCACAGCTAAGGTCACGACTTGATTCGACAGTGCTTGACTCCACAAGAACTAAACCAAACCCTATAAACCACCCAATGGGTGATAGAACAACTTTTTAGAGCTAAGTTTTGACAAGAAATTGAAGGAGAAGGTTTCTAGTTACAAGCCCTAGGTTCCCAAAAGAGTGGAGGAAAGAGAAAAACTACTTATCCACTGAAGAACACAAAACTATTTAGATGTTTGCGAAGCTCTCTATGCCGCGGTCACTTGAGTACCACCTAATCAAACATGTAATGGTTGAATGAGAATGAGTGATAAAGAGAAGAAGGGAAAAAAGATTTCTAGAGAGAAAAAGGAACTTAGGCTAATGCACCAAGGTTTAAAAAAATTTAAATCTATACAGGATGTATATTTTATTATTAAAGTCTTGGTGTTATTAGCTTAACACCCCTGTCCACTCTTTTTAAATTTAAATTTCCATGTTCTCACAAATTCAATATGTAAAAATATAAATTTTTAGTATGAGACTTGCATCATTTCAAAACATAAAAGATAATAATATTGTATCATAGTATAGTGGCATAATGCCTTTATTTTGGATAAAAGTATGTGTAGTTTAGAAATGTATGGATGAAGGTGAATCACTCTGAATTCTGAAGTAATGATTAGTCTTAATAATTTGAAATTATGAGTATATGTCACTGAAATTTTATTTCTATTTCGTTAATACATAATAATATATGTATTTTAATAGCGGTAGGAGTCAACTGTCACAATTAATTTACTGATAAGGGCACTTTTTAGTGGCCTTGAAGTGTGTGGGATGAAGAACAAATTAGTAAGTTCAACAAAAACAGGAAATCGGAACTACCACTATTGGAGGGACACATAAAGTCATATATACCCAATGAAATACAATTTTCTAAAAGTTAATATTCTGAATTAGACAAAAATAAATAACTATAAATATTTTTTTTTAATTTAAATTTAAGTGCTGCATCATAGATATCTGAGTATGAAAGTAAAGTTGACTTTGAAGAAAATGGAGTTCATAATTTATAGTATAACTGTGATTTACTATTTTTTAATTTAATTTTTTAAAACTTACGTACACATCTCATAACTAAAGGATATTTATTAATGAATTAAAATATATTATTAAAAGAAAAACATAATAAAGAATATGGGGATTAAACTAAGTCTTTTACAAAAAATGCTAAATAATTCTAAAATGAATATTATTTTTTAATTTAATTAAGTTTTAAGTACATAATAAATTTAAGCATTTTTAATTAAATTTGTTTTATTTAAGTGTTGAAAGAATTTTTTGTTATTCTTGTTTTAGTAACACGTAGTTTGATTTTTATTATTAATAGAATGAGTGTTGTTGTTTTACTATTCTTAGCCTATTAATTAATTTGTTTTTCTTTTTAATCTTTTCTAATCGTTGAGTTGGGAAAAATTAGAATAAAAACACGAATTGAGACAAAAAGGAACATTTAACTACATATTACTTACACAAAAATAAAGAATATTATAAAAATTTATAAAATAGATATTTTAATTAAAAATATATAAATTGATAATGTGTATTTTATTAAAGAAATTGAAGATATTGAAATAAAAATGAATGGAAATTTTGGCATTGCTTGGATATTAAAAGCTGGTGCTTGGTAATGACTTGAGAGACATGCCATCTGCTTGCTGAGTGCAATGAGTACCAAATTTTCCAAGCATCAAATCGACAAATCTTATTTGGTGCCCAATGCATGCATTCTCATCATTAAATTGAGAAAATCTATCATAACTTTCCCTTTACTATAATTAAGGCCTAGAAAGTTTTCTTTTCACATTTAAGGTTTCTTACTATTTATTCTTGTATATATACAAGTATGCTAATCACTATCCTTGTGTTATTAGTCAAACAAACAGAAATTTTAAATGTTGACAAACCATCATTCCAGCATCTCGCGTTTATAATTAATGTTTAAGTCTTTTTTTTCTAGAATTTATTTTTTATATATTATAAATGCATAAACTAAAAACTAAACCTTAAATACTAAGGCATTAATAGAAAATTATTTATAATTGACTACAAATAATTTGAAAGTAACATTAAAAGAAACCTTTTAATATACAATTCCTTTTGTTAAATTTAAAATATATAATTTATGTAAGGAAGTATAGGTGTTCTAGATAAATATAGACTTTTTTTTTTTTTTAATGTTAGACCACAATAATCTAACATAAATGAGTTTTGAAACACTGTGTTTAACTATTTTTTCCATTTCTTTTCAAAAAATGAAGCTTCATAGTGATTAAAACAATATTTTTTCATCTTTTACATATTATGAGATGTTCTTTCCAATTTTGTTTATGTTTTGCATTAACATTAGTTGTGTATCTATTTTGTTGACGTTGAAATCGTGATCGATTTTGGGAACTCAATAATGTTATCTTTTGTTATTTTTGCGTGGTGATTATGAATATTTTTTGTAGTTGTTTCAACTATATATTAGTAGGGATGGACAAATTGCACTATCTGTACTATAAACCAATTATAGTTAACTATAAAATAGTTCAAATAAACTCAACTAAACTAAAAAATAGTTCAAAGAAACTGAGTGAACTAGTTTTTGGTTCAGTTACACTACAATGCAGTTCAGTAAACTGTTTTTTAATTCATAGTTTAGTTAACTATTTATTGTGCAGTTCAAAGTTCAGTAAATATACATTCTGCAGTGTGAAAACAATTCAGAATTAAAGCTAAAGCCTATAGGATACATAGCAATATGAAAACAGTTCTCAATTACAAGCAATTACATTGATCATGTAACATTTATCCATTTATCAAGCTTTGATATCTTCCCTCGGGAACTTCACGGTCTTGGCCATACGAAGGCAAGGGTTCAACAACATCCCAACGAGATGGATCCTAAACAAGTAATAACAGCATGTAAAAACCGAAACCCAGATAAAAACACACCCTGTATCAGAACATGAACCATCACTACTCGCAAAGGATCAGCAGAAAAAGGCATGTTCGCAAGGATAGGAAGTCTAGTCGAGTTCACTTTCCAAAATAATACTAAGAGCACCTACTATATTAGTTTGAAGTTTTGCTCATAAAAAAATAATAACAGATTTTCAAAATGAATCCAGTTTAGTAAACAAAAATTTAATATGGGCAAGGTATTGATTGTTCCTCCGCATATTTCAAATTCTCTTATCATTTAAGGTAATGACGCATCTTCTAAAATGTATAAATTACTTTAATTACTACGACAAAACAATCTTCTTTGATTGAAATAACCTTATTGAAATAGTTAGAATAATTGTGAACTAGTTAAGTATACAGATAACAATGAGCAATATGCTTTAATTGAAAGGATTTGCTACAATGGTATAATGAGAAAACTAAGAAGGCTAATAATTATCACAAAATAAATCTGATAATATGAGAGATAAGTACTAGTTTCCACTAGGGCCGAATAATTTGAAAAAAAACGAAAAAAGGAATAGGTGGGCGGTGATCAAACTTGATGCAAGCATGGTAAGCTACGAACAAGCTCCCCCCTCTTAACTTGGTCCAATCATATAGTACATTTCATCTCATCTTCTGAACCTCTGATACATGCCTTTGTTCCTCCAAATTCTTGTTTAATCTGATTGACCATTAAACAAAGACACTAAAAATTGTTCCCTTCCAAGAAAAAGAAGTATGGAAGCCATCAAGTTAGGGCAATTTATTCAAACATCTTGGATTAAAAGAATCATATATATCTCTTTTCTTCAAAAGCATATCCATGAAGAATGAATAGAACATCATATTAGGGCCAATTATCGAATAATTAGCTGTCTATATCTCGTGGCATTGTCTAAAGTACTTATGAGAGGAATTAACACAGATACCTGAGTATAAAATAGAAGTACACAGATACTTGAGTCGAGAGAGTTCGTTCCTCGAATTTTACAAATTATGGGACAGAACCAGACCGCTACAACAACTTTACTTGTGCAGGGGAGTAGTATAGCAGGCCTGTAGAAGGTCAAATAAATAAACACATCAAAACACATACTTCTCTATTTGATTCATTAACTTAACATGAATAACTGAACATAAAAAAGAAAATTATAGTTGTCTCCTACATTCATGAATTGAGCAAAATTCCTAAGACTTAATGACAAACATTCATGAATACGTTGAACTAAAGAAGAAAACACCAAATATGGACAGAATGATCGAAGAATAAAGGACTTTGACCAAGACATTATTCACCTTGAAGGTTGGGATTAGACAAGGCTTATCTTCACTGAGAATTCAAGGCTCCGAAGACCAAGTATCCCCACTGCAATAGGAATAATGGCCAATAACAACGCAAACGAGAGTCGTGATCAAAGGTGAGTCTTTAGAGTTCAAGCATTTATCCTGGCCTTCAGTAAGCACCCATATAGCTATAACAAGAACCGAGGCAATGCCACTATTGGCCAGAACTTGTATTTTGAAAAAGGAAAAGGAATATTTAGACAAAAGGAAGACAAAAACTAAATACGGATAACGTTGGGAAGGTTAATGTTGTAGCAAATGCTCTAAGTAGAAAAATAGTGCACTTGTCTAGCTTAAAGGTCAGAGAGTTGGAATTAATTGAAAATTTTAGAAACTTGAAGTTGAGTGTAGAGCTTGAACCTGACCATATCAGATGCAACACTTTAGTGGTATCTAGCCACTTACTGTAGTGTATTAAAGAAGAGCAGCTAAAAGATGTTGAGCTCCAAACATCAGTAGGTTTGATTGGAACAAAGCAAGGTAAAGATTTTACCTTGGGGGTTGATGGTGTTCTAAGATTTAGAGGAAGGGTATGTGTACCCAATATTCCAGAGTTGAGGAGGCTGATTCTTGAGGAGGACCATCATAGTCGTTTTAGCATGCACCCTGACATGACTAAAATGTATCATGACCTTAAAGAATCATTTTGATGGTCAGGAATGAAGAATGATGTGGCTAGATTTGTGTCTTCTTGTCTGACCTGTCAGAAGGTCAAGATTGAACATCAGAGGTCCGATGGTATGTTGCAGCAATTAGAAATTCCCGAGTGGAAATGGGATGGCATTGCTATGGATTTCGTCACTCATTTGCCACGAACAGTCAGAGGCCATGATGCAATATGGGTTATTGTTGATAGACTGACTAAGAGCGCTCATTTCTTGGCTATAAGCTTGAAGATGTCCATGTCTAAGTTTGCACGACTTTATATTAAGGAGATTGTCAAATTACATGGTGTACCATCCAACATTGTATCTGATAGAGACCCCCGGTTCACCTCCAGATTCTGGCAGACCTTACAGATGGAGATGGGTAGTAAGCTCCAGATGAGTTCAGCGTATCATCCTCAGACAGATGGCCAGTCTGAGAGAACTATTCAGTCACTGGAGGATCTACTGAGAACGTGTGTACTAGATCACTTGGGAGCTTGGGACGAAGTGTTATCGTTGGTGGAGTTCACCTACAACAATAGCTTCCAAGCGAGTATTGGGATGACACCATTCGAAGCTCTTTATGGGAGATGCTACAGGACACCTTTATGCTGGTTCCAGGATGGAGAGACAGTGTTGACTGGCCCAGAGATTGTGCAACAAACAACTGAAAAGGTGAAGCTAATTCAAGAACGGATGAGAGCTTCTCAGAGTAGGCAGAAGTCCTATGCTGATAAGAGACGTCGCCCTCTACAGTTTGAGGCTGGGGACCATGTTTTCCTTCGCGTGACGCCTACTACTAGAGTAGGAAAGGCCATCCATGCTAAGAAGTTGTCTCCCAGATACCTTGGACCTTACCAGATATTGAGATGCATTGGATCGGTTGCTTATGAGACACCCATGCCACCTCAGCTGGCTAATCTCCATTCAGTGTTCCATGTTTCTCAGTTGAGAAAGTATGTTCTTGACCCTTCTCACGTGTTGGAAGTTGACACTGTACAAGTCAAGGAGGATCTCTTTATATAGATGCAACCAGTCATAGTAGGCCCAGTGGGAAGACTACTAGACTTGTCAAAGTCATTTGGGACAACAAAACAAGCGATTCCACTTGGGAGTTGGAGGAAGAGATGCAAAAGAACTACCCTAATCTGTTCTCTGGTAAGTCAAATTTTCGAGGACGAAAATTCTTGTTGTTGGGGGAGAATGTAATAACCTAGAATAAAGATTTAAAAAAAAATTAAGAATATGAAATTAAGTTTTAGAAAATTAAAACAACTCAGTAGCTACAATAGGCACTTTCAGAACGTGCCTATGTCATTTCCTCCAAACCAGCTACCTCACAAACCTCTTGCTCTTTCAAAACACTGCCTTCTCTCTATATTTCTCCTCCACTATGCCACTGGATTTTCATTCTGAAAGTGCATAGACGATCTTGACATCACAGGCTGTGAGTCACATCGGCCAAATTTTCAGTTTAAGCGGGTAAGTTATTTTTCCCCTTTCTTTGCTGTTAGGAAACCTAAGACCTACAATTTCACTGATTGCATGTGTCTTTTGTGTCTTTTCCTTCAATTTAATTTCAATCCCAGCTCTAAGAGTTGTCTTTGATCACTATTTGTGGTCTCTAGGGTTTTTGGGAGTCCTTGAGAAGTAGAAACTACTGAGGAAAAATGTTGAGCTGCACTCTAGGATTTCTAGGTAAGGGAAGCTAGGATTCATTTTCTTTTAATGGATTAAAGTTGCATGACTTGTGATTATGTTTAAAATTGTGAAATATTGTGCATGTGTGAACTGTGTAAAAGAAAATGTTGTTGTTGAGTAAAAATTGGATGAACTGAACTGTTAGAACATGTGCTTGTTGATTAATTGTGTACAAGACTGTGAATGGTTGATTAGGAACTGTTATAATTGAGATTTTGTGGTGTGGTGGAATTACTGAGATGCTGGAAATTGTTATTATGCAGCCTGTTAGATAGAAAGTTTAGTGAACTAAGTGTTTTAAACTAAATTAAGGGGAAGTGGCATAATGATTTTGAGATCTAGGAGTTATGGTCTAACTTAGACCAATGGGATAGTTTAGATAGGTTATTTCTAACCTGTTAGGAGTGTCTAAATGACTTAAAATAGTTTCTAAGTAGTAAAATCGAAATTGGATGTCTTAGTTGATGAAAATGAAGATTTAAAGCATAAAACCATGATTAATCGTTAAACAATGAGGTTAGGAAGTGTTAAAATCAATTAGGCAAATTTAATTCATCATATAGATCAAGTTGGGAGTGTTAAAAACTCATCAAAGTGTCTTAGATGCACTAAAATCAGGTTGCTGTCAAAAACTGATAAGAATAATCGATTATTCTAGTCAAAACGTCATATTTTCTTCAAAGTTCTAGTAAATAATCGATTATTACATATAATAATTGATTATTGTCGTTGAAAAATCATCCAAGACAGTTTTGGGTGGTTTTCGGGGTTCTGGGTAACATTTTTGGATGTTCTTTAGGTCGTTTTAGGGGGTTTTGGACCTTTCTGAAACTGTTGGTGATGGTTTAAGAGTCATTTTCTTTATCTAAGGATGAGTTTACGGGATTTTATATTGTTTAGTGGTTCTTCTGGGTCTGTTATTGTTTGGTAATGTACGTGGAATGAATTCAATGTAAATAACTAAGATCTCTAGGTGAGATCCCTGTAGTGTTTAGAATGAATATAGGAAGCTCAGTCTTGGGGGTTACCCTAACACTCCAATGACTTTTTCAATCTCACTTAGAGAAGAATTAGTCATGTGGTGAGAGTAGTAGGAGGTCTTAGTCTTGGGTGCTTCTAGTATGGCCCAAGATGAGTGATAACAGACTAACCTTGTGTGTGTGGTAAGGTTTGACCCAGGGCAATGACTTTGCAAAGTAGTAGAGGCCACCACAAGTGCACAGCCCGCCATAGCTCGATATTCATTCTAAGTCCGGACGAGTCTTGTCTAGTTATGATCTGTTATATGGTGTTATTTACTTGCTTGTGTGAATACTAGAGAATATGTTAAGTTAAAGTGAATTAATATGTATATATTTTTTTAGAATCTAGCTTACCCTTTCTGTTTGTTGTGTATGCTTGTCTGTGTTTTCCTTTTTGCAATGATCATCCAATTGATGTGAGTAGACGCAGATGATGTTCCTCTTGAGCAAGCATTGGAGAGTGAGGATGTAGCCCCTAGTTCCTAGGAAATATTTTATCTATCTTATTCATTTTTGGAAGACTTGTTTGTAGAGGAAATCTAAAACTTTATAGATCCTTTAAAATACTTTAGTCCTCTGCTTATTTTGAAATACTTTAAAATGTGTAAAGTTTAATTTTATAGCCTTTTTGGGATGACTGTAAAATTATACTTTATTTACATCCTCTTAACTGCTCTCTTTTATTATTATATGTTCCATTCTATATTATATCATCTTATATAATTTGAGATATCACACAATTGATATTTTATATATTTTTAAATTATGATTTTAAGCAAAAATTAATTTTTAAAAAATTGTAATATTTGACATAAATTTATATCAGCTATTATAAAATCTAAAAGTAAAATTACATTAAAAGTTTTATACGATAATGTAAATTTATGTCTTTAGAAATGTAAAATTATTAACCTATATAAAAAATACAAACATATCAAACATAAAATCTCTTTTGTAACAGTAAGACTTTTATGTGTATAATTTAAGATTTAAATCCTATTATCAAATTATATATAAAATAATAAAAAAAGCTTTCTCAAAAAATATATAATTTGTATTTATTGTTTCATAGAAAGATTCAGGATACATCAAACGACATTTATGAGTATGTTTTACCCTTTTGAATTGTCTTAGAAATTAGAATGAACATGTAGCAGTGGGGAAATCGAAAACGACATGAGGAGGACAAAACATGAATGTGTATGGCTACGAACCTTATCTTCTTTGCCACTTCCCATAATCTGACCAAGGCTCACACATTTCGTATGAAATTGACTTTACACTTATAAAATTTTAACGAGTTTCTTTAAATATATAATTAATTTGAAATTTCTTTTATATATATATATATATATATATATATTTACTATTACATCAGAAAATACAACTTGGATTTGTACTTATACAAAGTGGTTGAAAATATTTTATGCTAAGTGCTTATTAAATATAGATTTAATTGCAGTTTTAATTATGAACTATTTTTCATACTATTTTAATTGCGCAATTTATTCTATTAATGATTGTTATATTGATAAAATACATCAGCGTGACTGCAGAGATGAAGACAATAACAAAATCAGCATATAAATTGGATACTACAAATATGGTGATATAATTGAAAATCACGGTATCATAATTAAGATTTTGGACTTTATGGTAATTCTCACTATATATTCTCTTGATTTTTTATATTTGATGTTATCTATGTGAATGCATGATATTATTGATTATTGTTACGAGTGAATGTGTTTAATAGTGGGTCAAATATATTTTTAGTCTCTATATTTAGGACGATTTTGGTTTTAATCCATTATCAAACTACGGTACAATTTAGTTCTTCAACTTTAGAAAACTCTGATTTTAGTCTTTTTTATCAAATTTTTTTAGGTTTTTTAAAGAATTTTCTAAAGTTGAAGGACTAAATTGTACTTTAATTTGAAAATGGACTAAAACCAAAATCGCCTCAAAATATAGAGACTAAAAACATATTTAACCCTTCAATATTCTAATAGATTAAGCATAAAAGTAAATTATAATATATAAATAGTAATAAATCTCCTCCTAGTAAGCCGGTTTAATGAGATATATTTAAATTTCATTATACATTACATAGAAAACATTAATAATTTATAATTTATAATTTTTGAGCTTTAGATATATCGGAATATTTACTGTTAAATCCGGGTTATATATCCACTATTAAATCCTTTCTTTATATTTAACATCATTATCATGAGGAAATCATAGCAGTTAAATATAAAAATAATTTATAATATATAAATAAGATGAATTTAACTTACGAAAGCAATTATTTGATGATAAATTAAATTTAAACTTATATTTGAATAAAATTAATCCCTCGAAATTAAAAATATGAGTAGAGAATTTGCATTGTATGTGAATAGAAAGTATGGTTGTCTATTTCTTCAGAAATTGTCTGGAACAGTAGATGATTATGTCAGAGAGACCATGAAGAAACATAAGTTGCTCTTGTTTGTTTTGACAAGATGCAGGAAACAGAAAAGAAACAAAACTGAGTGTTATTCAGCACCATCCATGAGCTTCTTCCCTCTGTATACTACAACTGCGATTTTCAGGCCAGTTTATGGCCAGATCAGAGATGGGGTTCGTCCTTGTCGGGTACAGAGTGGGACATTCCCATCGTATACGGCACAAGACATTATCATAACAAAAAAAATCCTACTCTGTTTCTCTTTTAATTCTTAAAGTAATTTACCCTCAATTTTCTTTCTAATATTTTATTCACCTATTAACTTTTTTAAAAGATATTTATATATATATATATATATATATATATATATATATTTTGTTTTTTCTAAAAAATAGATAAATCTATTTTTTATATATTAAAATAGACAAACTGCGCAGGTCTTACATGATTTTATATAAAAAAGTTGTGTATTTTTCCAATTATTTCATTTTATTATGTTTAAAAAATTAAAATTGTAACAAACTAAATAAATTGTATTATCCAAGTCGTCTAGATAAACAACTTTAAAAATAAAGTTGTATAAATATATAAGTCGTACAAGAAGTAAATAACTTTATTCTTAAAATCATCAACGTCGTAATCAATTACAAATTCGTTAAAATCATTTATAGAGTGTATGACTTCTTCATATGAATTGCATATTTTTATAATTTTTTTAAAATTTATCTATTATCGTAATATAAAAGGAAAATTGCTTATTTTGATAAAAAAAAAACTCATATTTGTAGAAACATGTAAATAATACACTCTACAGTTTGTTAGCATGTAAATAATATATATACTCTTATTTATTTCTTCTTTCTTTCCTTGACATGTAATTAACTTTGTTAATATGGCAAAATTTTAACCTAAAGTTAAATCAGTCATTTAGAATCCAACTAGAGCGAAAATTCTGCAAACCTATTTTGGACTTGATTTGAATGATAGCAATAGTGTTAAGATTTTAAGGTCCCAGTGATTGGTTAAAAGGGAATAAGATTAATAATATATAAACAGAATTATCCATAAATCTTTATATGGAGCAGTTGACAATTGATTGGTATTAAATTTTCTGACGTTTTAAAACAAAATTTACAATGATATTAGAGTTAGATTGGTGTGTTGAGGAAAATAAGTAGAAGGAGGGTAGAAAAGATGTTTTCCGTGGATAAAATAAAAGGTGAGGAATAGATTAATCTGGCAATAGTTGGCAACTTAAAAATTTGTAACAAGGTGGAGACAAAAAGAAAATCGTAACAATGACACAATTCGTGTGGTTTGGTTTTGACGTTACTAGGGAAAAGGTGGTTGAACCTTGAACAGAAGTCCCCCCTGTTCATTTAATACCCACACATGGTTTTAGTTCCTTGATTCAGTGACAGAATCTGACACAACAACTATTTCTTATAAAGACATTGGACTCATTCCAAACTTTCACTATTCCCTCCAAGCTTATCAACATTCTCAACGTCCCATACATTTTTCCCATATTATATTTCTCTCTCTCCCAAAAATTACACACCACCTTTATCCTTTCTCTCTTTTATACATTCAACTTATTCTCCATTAAAAAAACAAAACAATTCGAAATCGATTCCCAAGTAAAAAAGAAACATCCAGCATACCAATACCAAGTGAAAGAGGTTAATTCGGCATATTATTTTCAACAATTTATTATTTCAGTGTCATTGATTGATTGGTTAGTTGGTCTTGATAGTGGTATAAAGTTGGCATGCTTTTTCTGAAAACTATAGAAAAAGAAAGTTCACAAGTGAGGCCTTTCTCGTTTCTGTTTACGGGAAATAAGCCTCATGCCACTTCAGTGGGGCAACTGGCCATCCATGATTGCTGTCTAAAATTGTAAAACCCACTTCCAACCCAACGTTCTTATGACGATTAACATTGCCACAAAGGTAATAAGACAGGAAAAGGTAAATTAGAAAAAACAAAAGGTTAAAAACACTATTCAATTGGATAAACTTTTACAGTGGCTCAGACGAGATTATCACTGTACATATTGTGCAAGTTTAAACGTAGATTTGACCTAATATATCTCTACTTAGAGAACTAGATAACTTTCTCATGTCAGATTTTTTTTTTTTTATTGTCACATGAAGTTTTGTGTCTACCTCTCTTTTCATAAAAAATATCAATCGAGATTATTAAAAATTTGTGTAAAAAGAGAGATAAATACAAAATGTTTGTTTCATAATATGATAAAGTAAAAATCCAACATAGAATTATTAATCCTCCTATAGAAACATTGCATGCAAAGTGGCATGAAAGCTACCAACAACAACACATATACAATGTGCACGTTTAGATTCTTCAATTACAATGAATCCACTGTTTGTGTCCCGGAACCCACTTAGGACACTTGGGACTAAAATAGTTGGATGTTACCCTTGAGTTCAACAATTCCACCATAGGAGCAAACTTTACACACCTTGGTGCCTTGTACTGGTTAATTGACGCACCTAAGCTAATGGCATAGTCCATGAGTTTGTCAAAGGTGCCCTGTTCCACAATCTTGATCTCAAGGGGTCCTATTGATTTGTCCGAGACACGACCCTGGCGATACACACTGTTCAATGACTCCTCAATTGTTAGGCAACAATCTTCATACACGCATGGTGGAATAGGGGTTGACCCGTTCAGGCTTAGCTCCCAATACAACACATAGTGTCCCGGGATTGTGCTGGTGTCTGCGTAGCTGGTGTACTCACTCACGTGTGCATCAAATGGAACCAGGTGTGTCACTGCATTCTTCATTGCGTTTTGCAGCTCAACCTCATCAGTCTTGTCAGAATCTATGCTCAGGGCAACGTTCTTTCTGCACACAAAGCTAAACTGTGGGGCCTTGTTCTTGAATCCTGTCACCCTTAGTATATCTCCCACTCTATACCGATAAAGCCCTGAAACATTTTTCACACTCATTCAAAACCATATGATAAAATGTGAATTTTCATTATATATATGTAAGATGAAGAAGAAGAGAATAAAAGTTGAATCTAAGTTACCAGCATGAGTTGTGACAACGAGCTCATATTCTTGACCAAGTTTGACATCAGCAAGCTCGAGCAATTGTGCGTGATTGAGAGATGTTGGTGATGGTCTAGAAGGTAGAGTGAGGTCAATGGTTCGGTTGACGGGTAGGAATTCATAGTAACACATGGTGGGGATGAGGGTGTAAGAGACTTGGCTAGGTTTGCAAAGAGGGTTGAGGTTAACACCAAAGTAACACTCACTAGAAGCGTACATGGTGCACACAAGGGGAAGGCCATTGCTGTAGTAATCCAAAGTGGGAATGTATTGTGCCATAGTACCCGTCACAATAACATCCACATACTTTGTATTGGGCCAAAGCCTGGTAATAATCCCCTGCCAACACCCCTTGCTACACTCCCTGTGAATCATATCCGCAAGCTTCGGATCAGGCTGTAGGATCCTCATCACAGCCTCTCTGACTGACGTGTCAGTTATGAGAGGGTTGACAGTTCCTGTTCTGATATCATTGCAAAGGAGGGTCCAGTGTTTCTCCAGGAAGCGAATGGCACGAATGAAGCCAGAGGCAAAGATGGCCCCCACTCTTAAAACCTCTTTGTTTTGGCAAAGGCCACAAAGGAGTTGGGAGTACATGCTTTGGTAGGAATCAGGACAGAGGACGGTCTCATTTGGGCTTGTGTAGTTTGTATAAGGGTCGTAGGGTCTATCCCTAAAGTAGGGACTCTTGTAGTAGCTTGTGAGAACTGGACGAGCCACTATTCCTCCAGGTGTTTTGGACTCACATTTTATGAACATCAGATACATTCCTTTTCCTTTTTCTAGGTCTGGAACAAACTGGCTCATTATTGGCATCAACAGACTGTACAACATACACCTCCTCCCTAGCTCTTCCTCAATTGTTGGCATCAATTTTCTCTCACCCCCTGATGTCCCAGAGCTGCATAATCCAACACAAACCACACATGCCCATTTCTTTTGTTAGAATCACCAAATCAAATAATCAACTCAATCAAACATATATCACCAGAACATTATTACCAATCTATACTGCTCCATAAACCAACTCATAATATGTGAACATTTCATCCACATACATAACTCAAGTACTGATTGTTAACTTTTTGGTTTATAAATGAGAAGAAAATAACAAAGTACAAAAAAAATGTATTTTTTGTGTTAAAGTTAAAATCTTTAAACAAAGTTTAACGGAAGAATTTCATTAAAATCTTGGAAGTTGGCTTCAACTTCCGTGATGGGAAGTTCAAATTTTTATTTATAATTAAACCAAGACGTTTCCATGCGAGGGGAGACGATGGAAAGAAAAGCAAAGAAGAGTTTGTGGTGTGGAAAATCATGGGCACCTGGTGAGAAACTCCGTGATGGGTTTGGAGGTGAGAATTGGAGAGGTGTCACCATTGGCGATGCGGTTAATGTCAGGTTGGACATCCTCGTAGGTAATGACAGGGAGAAGGTTCTTGAAGGTGTCGCGGTCGGTTTGGCCTTTCAAACCGTGTCGTCGCAGGTACTCAACGTTTGCATTGCGGGACAGAATTTCAGAAAGAACCCTCTTCTGAACTTCATCTGCGTTAGCAGTGACATCCTCTATGAAGTTCAGAATCTCCCTGTTCTTTTCTGCAAGGTCATACTCTATGTTAGAGCCTCTGGGAGCCTCAGGCATGGTGATCACAGAAGGAACGATAAAGGTATGTTATGAGAATATGAGATGGTTTAGAAAGAAGAAGAAGAAGAAGAAGAATAAGAAGAAGAAGTAGAAGAAGAAGTAGAAGAAGAAGAAGAAGAAGATGGTGCTTGTTATTGGAAGTGAGGTGAAACGAATGAGAAAGTGGTATATATATAGAGGCACATGTCAGGTTGTGTTCATTTCAGGGGTAGGGACTATGGAGTCAATACACACGAGAGCAGAGGGTGAAATTGGATATATATCCATTTGTATACTTTTTTCTAAATATCTATATATATATATATATATATATATATATATATATATATATATATTTTTTTTTTTTATTTATTTATTTATTTTTTTACTTGAAAAAAGTGATAGTTTTCTGATGATTCTTTATGACGTAAGAATAACAGAACAGAAGCATACAATACAATACAACTTTCATTTATTGTCATGTTATGGAGTTGGAGTTGAGAAGATATGCAGAATTTTGAAATGAGGTAGTATGATGAGGTGTGAAGGAATTTGAATTCTTTTGTTATGAGTAATAATAAAATAATATTGAGATTATTATTATTATTAATATTTATTGTTATTTAGAGGTTGCTGGTTTTGAAAGAAAGGTAGAATGGATAGTTTAAGATGAAAACAAAAAGGGATGCAGCTGCAGTGACTTGGGAATGCATAATGGGACCATAGTATCAATTAATGGAATAAGACAAATTTATATGGCTAGACCCTTGTCTCCCTTCACGATCGATTCGTCAATACAAACACCATTGATTCCACAAAATATCCTGAAAACTCAGATGAAAAATGGAAATTACGTTTAACTAATTTTAAATTAATTGTACCAGCTTTTTAGGTGCTGCACAAAACAAAATTCAAACAAAATAAAATGCCTTCGTGCAATTAAAGGGAAACTCCATGCCATTTAAAAACAAACAACAAAATTAGATGCTCTTGATTTGATATTTCGACTGCTATTTTCTTATTACAATTATATTTTAGCTTTAATAATTAATATCATCAAGTTTCTCTTAAAAACCAGCACAGGCCTCTCATATTAATTAAACTGTTTTCATTAAACATTTAGGCAATCATATTTTAAGATTTCTTCAAATGGTTCAAAACTTGGTTACTTAAGAGTTTTTTAAGAAAATAATAATTGGTTCTAAACAATTTTTTTTTTTTGGAAAGTTTACTATTCCATGAAAAAAATATTCGTACCACATTATTTAATATAATATTAAATTTTTAATTATCATTTCTCATTATGTAATTTCTTACAAATGATACAAAATGACTCCCAAAATAAAATTAAAATGTTACCTTTGGGTTGAAATTTCAACATGGGACCTGCCAGCTGGATATGTCAAACATATTAGGTTAACACGTGATCTAATCAGATTTCATCATTTGCAAGCTTTTTCTTTT
This sequence comes from Vigna radiata var. radiata, assembly GCF_000741045.1. Lineage (NCBI taxonomy): Eukaryota > Viridiplantae > Streptophyta > Magnoliopsida > Fabales > Fabaceae > Vigna > Vigna radiata. The sequence goes on along the minus strand of NW_014543436.1, from coordinate 621,409 downwards.
GGAGTCTCTTGCAAGCTTGATAAATAATTCTTCTACTGTTCTTTCTGTTAGTTTTCTTTCTAATAACTTTATCACATTATATTATATACTTTTTTTTTTTTTTACTTTATTTTCCTCACCTAATTAGGGTGTGTATATAGCTTGAGATGGTCGGATGAGTGATATTCTCTTCCTATCTCTCTCTCTCTCTCTCTTATCTGTTTCTGTGTGTGGATTGAAATTCGAATTATAACATATTCAATAATTACACGAAACTATAGTTAACACGCAAATAATTAACAAGTATTGAGCTTTTCTTTAGAAAAAGATAATACAAATTGTATCACTTTATATAAATAAAAGTTGTCATTTATATAAATGGTTATTATTGGATTAGTCTCCCATGGAACAAACATTAAAAAACAAAGGGTTAACTTTATTTTAACTTGTATGTAGAATTGAAATTCAAACGTAATTTTTACATATTTAACACTTAAAATAGATTTAATATAATTAGGTTAGAAGAACTATATTAATTTTTATTTTTAAAATTTAAAAAACAAAATATATAAAAATTTAAAACAAGAAGACGAAAAACATGGCTCAAAAATAAATTAACATAATTTTAATATTTCTTTGCAAGTTTTAAATGCTAATGAATATGAAATATTTATGCTTGAGAGAAAAAGAGAGGTGAAATTATGTAGGTTATTGTTTTTTTGGTTGTGAATATTAGGAGGAATTTTGGCATGTGCATTAGTCAAAGAATGCAATATGATGGTAGTACATGGTCCTTGTCGTTATCCTGAACAAGGTTATTTTTTGTTGTTGAAGGAGAACTGAAAGATGAGTAGGAAAGTGAAATTAAAGAAAGATTAACGTGAAGGCAAAAATTGTTTTAGATGCATCATTAAATAAAACTCCATTGCTTCGTAGATATCTATTTTTGTGTAAGCACAGCATGGAGCTTCTTGTTTTTGTTTGTTTTGCATTAAAGCACATTGTATACGTGAAATAATATGGTTTACCATGAAAACGCGGACCAATCAGTTTAGCTTTTTTAAATTGTGTTGGTTTCTAACTTTATATTCATATAAAGTCAAAAATATTATTCATACGAAATTCCTACAATAATACTTTGATTAATTCTCTGTTTGTATACATTTTGTATACTATAATTCGTCTGGCTAACTATTAGCTACTTTGTTATATAAAATCAGATCACGCTATGTAAAGACTTAACGGTCAAGTTAAAAGAAATTAATTTTAAAATCATTTTAGTTAAAGGCATAATTGTAACTAGTTATATTTAAACCATAATTATATTGATTCTAATTATTAGTCTATCGTAAAGTTTATAAATAAAAGTTTGAGGTAATGAGTTAAGTTACACATTAATTATGCTTTATTGCCCGTACAATCTAAATTTAACTGAGTTTAGCATCAAAGAATCTTTGACAGATACCCTCCGATCGATATTGACGAAAAATACTTGGAATTAAGGACGATCAGTTAAAGACCACCCGTTGAAGAGAAAACTCGACCCCATACACCTGAAACACTCTGGCACTCACTATGGAGTCGAGTGAATAGTATATTAATCCCATGATGACTGTAAGGAATATGACGAGTAACATAGTTGTGGAAGAAGCGTCTGACAACCAAGTAGATCTTATGGAGATGATGAAGAATCTACAAAGAAAAATGGAGGAGATTCAACATAAGTATGAAAAAGAGCTTAAGTCCTTTTATGTTGAAAATGCGGCTATGTGCCGAGATCAGAGTGTTAAAAACCCTATTCCACCTACAACAACTCAGCTCCTATCGACTAAACAACGTGAAGAGCCATGCCGAACAATCTATGAAGGAAGCTTAGAGGCTAACAAGGATCACCGTCCATCACAACAATGAATACAGTTAGGATGCTTCTGTTTACGGTAGGGATGATGGAGACACATTTGTTGGACAACTTGAGGATGCCCATTTTTGAAAAATATGATGGCTCTATTGGTCCTAATGAATATCTTAGAATGTTCATAAACCAAATGCCACTTTATAGCATAAGTGATCGCATCACCTAACTTCAGTTGCCTTGGTTAATGTTGGGCAAGAAAAGGATGAGTCACTCCAAATGTTCATGGAGAGGTTTGGAAAGGTTTCGAAGCAAATCCACCATATGATTATAGCCTTGCGGTCAGGACTGTTCGTGGATAACTTATGCATGCAACCTGTAGAAAACTTGGATGAGCTTATATAGAGAGCAGTTGAGTTCATGTAGGTAGAAAAAATGTGGGACTTCAGGAAACAAATGCAAGTGGAAGTCCTTCAGGTGACAAAAAGGCTAAGAAGAAACCGTATGGTAAAGGACATGATTCACGATCCAAGGAGCCGACTAAAGGGTCAAGTTTCCATTAATATACTCCTCTAAATGCATCCCAAGCAAAAATTCTAAAAGAAGCTCTTAGTGCTGAGTTGATTTCCACTTCCAGAAGGAAAAGAACCCCTTAAAGTGCAAATGAGAAAAAGCAATGCCTATACCATTGAAACCTTGGGCATACAACTAAGGAACATACCACCCTGCATGACAAGATTGAAAAGTTTATCTGGGTGGGGCATTCAAAGAAGTTTGTTAAAATTGAGCAGATAGAGAGGAGCCCTCCTTGTAGGCATTGCCGCAAACGAAGATCCAGACAAGAATGAAGAACAAACTGCCATAAAGAATCATCTCAATGAAGGAGTGGAAGTCGAAGATGAGAACGCTGGCTAAGAAGTGTGATCAATACCATCTCTGAAGTATTTACTAAAGTAAATTCTCAACAACAGTGCACAAGAGACATATCCCGATTAGGATGATCCGATGATGATAGTCGTTGAAAATGCATATTATGGCATAAGCAAGGTGCTAGTTGACCAAGGTAGTTCGATCAAAATCATGTATTGGAAAATGTTCCAGAAGATGGACATAAATTTGAGGATCTCATTGTACCTTATAATGGAAAGATTGTAGGTTCCTTTCGCGAACAAGTAGGCACCAGATGATAACTTGACGTAAGAACAAAAATTGATTTTGGTCGAAATAGTCATAAAATCCGCATTAGATACCTTTTGGTTGATGCTAACACATCTTATAACATGTTAATCAGTTGGCCATGTCTCAATGCCTTCATAGCTATAGTATCCAAACCTAATTTGGCTATGAATTTCCCTTGTAATAGGGACACAATTTTCACATTATATGTTGATAAGAAGATCACTTGAAATTGTTATGTCATTGGTCTTAAACTGTGTCATACATTCCTCCGCGTAAAACCCATCAGTCTAAAGTGGCCATGGCAAACCTTGGTCCTTCCACCAAAATAAAAGATTGAATAGAGTCATAAAGGAAAATTTAAAAGTTGAAACTAGAAAAACTTGATGGTCATAACACAAAGTTGGGGAGTGAGTTGGACTTAGAGCAAGAGCGAGCAGTGACAATGGTATTAAAAGACAATAGGGACCTATTTGCATGGACGACTATTGATATGTCATGTATTCATCCGGGTTTAATGTCCCACAAGCTCATAATCTTCAAAAAAGCCTGATTGGTCACTAAAAAAAACGATGGTTGAAAGAGGCTAGGCCATAGAGGTAGAGGTTAAAAAATTGGAGGAGGCCGACTTTGATAAGGAAGTCAAGTGTACCACATGGCTGAAGAATATGGTTATGGTTAAAAAGTTGAGTGACTAGTGGAGGATAAGCGCAGACTTCACGAACTTGAACAAAGGGTACCCTAAGGACGTGTATCCGCTCCTTACCATCAATCGGTTAGTGGATAGGGCATCAGTGATAACGATAATTCTTACCATCATTTGAGGTTCATTTTAGAGACAAGATTGTATGCTTAAACCCTAAGTTAATCTATAACGTTTAAAAACAGGGCATTTCAAATATTCAAAAGATGCAGTCAATTGAATTAAAATTTGAGTCGACTGTGACTTGTAAAATATCATTTTTAAGCAAATTCAATCAATCAAGCAATTAAGCACACAATGCAAACAATCATACAACAACATTCAATCAATATATGCATGATGCAACAGATAGATACAGATTTACCAGTTGTACACACTCAAGGTTTTTGAAATTGTCCATAATTGATTCATCCTTCAGAACAATTATGTATCAGTTGCATAACCTGCAAAACAGTTAAGTTTTGGTTGCTGGTACCCATTTAATTTTGGGTCCTCGATTGTCAGTTCTTGTCACATGTTCCTTTGGTAACCATACACATAATCCTTGAGGAACAACAACATGTCTATAATAACAATTTCTAACAGTATGACCAACACATCTGCAGTAAAAACATGCATTTCTAGCAGGTTTTCTTAAAACAAGCTTTCTAGCATTGGTTCTGTTAGAGTAACCTTTAAATCCAATTCCTTGCCTATTTTTACTTCTGCTAGAGGAATTCAATACAGTATTTAGATTGTCACTAGCTTGAGCAAACTTAGCTAGCTTGCTAGTCAAGTAATTAATCTTTTCAACATGCATAGGACAATTTTCACAATCTTTTTCAACAGTAACAATTTTAATTTCAACATTCCTAGTAGATGACAAGGCTATTTCCAATTCTTTTTCTAATATTTCATTCTCAGTAACAAGGTTATTGATTCTATATTCATAATCTTTTTTTTCAGAGTTCAGTCGATTAACCTTGTATTCCAGTCGCATTGCTTCAGCATGTAATTCTCTGAATGTCTCAGTCAGCTGCTGATATTTCTCTTCTATAGGCAGCTTCTCAAATTCTTCATCATTGTCATACTCAATTTTTGCAGTTCCAGCCATGTGACATATATTGGATCTTTCCTCTTGATCATCTTCCTCATCTCTTGAGCTTTCAGATTCAGAATTCTCCCAAGCAATGTAGGCTCCTTTCTTTCTCATGTTTCTGCCTTGAGGAAATCTTTTCTTCCCTTTTTGCTTTGGCTGTAACTCAGGACAGTCAGGCTTGATGTGGCCTTATGGTAAGAAAATTAGTAGACTTATGCAAAATGATAGTCAACTGTCTAACCATGCAGGTCAAAGCAAGAAGAAAAGCTTTAGCACGAACACTGTCCAGTGCTATGAATGTGGAAAAGAAGGCTACATCAAGCCTGACTGTCCTGAGTTACAGCCAAAGCAAAAAGGGAAGAAAAGATTTCCTCAAGGCAGAAACATGAGAAAGAAAGGAGCCTTCAATTCTTGGGAAAATTCTGAATCTGAAAGCTCAAGTGATGAGGAAGCTGATCAAGAGGAAAGATCCAATATATGTCACATGGTTGGAACTGCAAAAATTGAGTATGACAATGATGAAGAATTTGAGAAGCTACCTATAGAAGAGAAATATCAGCAGCTGACTGAGACATTCAGAGAATTACATGCTGAAGCAATGCGACTGGAATACAAGGTTAATCGACTGAACTCTGAAAAAAGAGATTATGAATATAGAATTAATAACCTTGTTATTGAGAATGAAAGATTAGAAAAAGAATTGGAAATAGCCTTGTCATCTGCTAGGAATGTTGAAATTAAAACTGTTACTGTTGAAAAAGATTGTGAAAATTGTCCTATGCATGTTGAAAAGATTAATTACTTGACTAGCAAGCTAGCTAAGTTTGCTCAAGGTAGTGACAATCTAGATACTGTATTGAATTCCTCTAGCAGAAGTAAAAATAGGCAAGGAATTGGATTTAAAGGTTACTCTAACAGAACCAATGCTAGAAAGCTTAATGTTTTAAGAAAACGTGCTAGAAATGCATGTTTTTACTGCAGATGTGTTGGTCATACTGTTAGAAATTGTTATTATAGACATGTTGTTCCTCAAGGATTATGTGTATGGATACCAAAGGAACATGTGACAAGAACTGACAATCGAGGACCCAAAATTAAATGGGTACCAGCAACCAAAACTTAACTGTTTTGCAGGTTATGCAACTGATACATAACTGTTCTCAAGGATGAATCAATTATGGACAATTTCAAAAACCTAGAGTGTGTACAACTGGTAAATTGTATCTGTCTGTTGCATCATGCATATATTGATTGAATGTTGTTGTATGATTGTTTGCATTGTGTGTTTAATTGCTTGCTTGATTGAATTTGCTTAAAAAGGATATTTTACAAGTCACAGTCGACTCAAATTTTAATTCAATTGACTGCATCTTTTGAATATTTGAAATGCCCTGTTTTTAAACATTTTTCATCTATAAATGAATGAAGTAGTATGAGGTATTCACATACAATCTTGCAAACAAACCCTTATTCTGATTCTGGTGAAATCCATTCCTTCTCATTACTCAAATGGTTGCATCATCATCAAGACTAGGAAAACGTCCTATGTCCGCAAGAAGAGAGGTTGATCCTTTTGGATGGTTCAATGATGATGATCAGAGAACTGACTTCATTTGCAAATGGGGATTCAAAGAAGTTCTAAGGCATAAATGGGAAAACACTGCATTTTATAGAAAAGAGGGTTTTGGGTTCCAGGAATGGCTGATGAGAGAAAATCTTGCAGACTTTGTGGAAATGCAAGGTGAATGTTGTCCTAATTTAGTCAAGGTGTTCTACTGCAATCTCAAGAGGGAAGGAAACAATCTGACATCAAGGGTAAAATGAATTGATATTATTATAAACAACAAGACTTGGGAAAAGGTTGTTGGACTACAAACCAAAGGTTCATATTCCCGTCATGGTATTGCAGGATATGACAGCAGAGGTTTATACAACACCATGCTAAGGAAACCTGCCTCCTCAAAGCATCAGAAATCTTCAAATGGATGAGTGTTTATGTGCCTATATCATGACATGGATATTACTTCCCAGAGAAGATGATCACTCAATACTCAGAGATGAAGATATATATTTAATCTATGCTCTATCATCTGGAATTCAATCAAACTGGGCATTTATCATTCGTGATCACATGATGAAGTTCACTAAAGGCCATGGATCATGTCTACCTTATGGTGTGCTCATCAGCAAAATACTGATGCTACAAAATGTCGCACTACAAATGAAAGAGTTATTCACTGCAGAAAGTGTGATGTAATGGAAACTCAATTTCTAAACTCTATTGGTATTATCAAGCTGAGAGATAAATGGACAATGATAGATGAAATTATATATACCAGTGAACTGGATCCTCTAAAAATTGATACCACAGGTTATAAATTTCATCCGCTAAGCAAGTTTGAATATCATGTGGATCGAAGATTTGATAGGCTTGAGAACAAACTAAATATGATGCAAAATTCATTATCTGATCTTCACAAGAAAATGGACTATGCCCTCAGGATAAAAGTTTTTGAAGAATCCTCTATCGGTGACGCAGACAGTGGAGCAAACAGTGTTGACAAGAAAATTGAAGACTCATCCGAATCAGAATGGTGTTCTGTTTTGGCAAAATTGTTTGCTGTGTCCTAAGACTAGATCAGTTTCATTTTGTAAAATGGCATAAAAAGTCATCTTTTGTTGCATTTGTTAAGCCACTGGCAAGTGTACCAGATCATTATCAACTAATATAAATGGTAAACCCAATATCGTTCTTCCCAAAGGACTCTTAGGACTTAGTTTTCATGTAAACAAATCGCGTAAGACTTGACAAAAGAATTAAGTTGGTGTTTGTATGCAAAGAACAAAAATAAACATGCAAATGCAAATAATTCAATTGGCTTTGAAAAACTATGAATGAATGGTGTTGTTGAGGTTTACAATTTCATCTTATCCACTCTTATGTATCTACTTTTCTTATTTACTTCACTTATTTATCCAATTGCCATGCAAACTTTCTAGCCTACCCTTAACCCAATCCCTTGGTGAAAAAAGCTTATTATTAATTACCGGCTTACTATCCCTAGCCTCCCCTAGTAACCAATAATGCAATGTGAATGAAAGCAAAATACAATTGATTGTCCTACCCCTATCCCTAGGTGGTATTAGCATAATCAAGGAATTTCTCACCAGCTTATGACATTACCGCACGTTCCTATATCAATAAAGACAAACAACTTTTAATGAATGAGTTAAACAATAAAAACATTAAGCATAAATGAGAACCCAACAATTGATAAACAAGTATATGACAAGCATATGAAATAAATAAGAATTTGGATAAATGAGAGTTTCAAAAGATTACATTGTTCCCCAACAACAAAGGGTTTAGTTCACAATTGTCATGGTGAAACTAGATGAAAAATAATGCAAGAATGAAATAGCAAACCCTAGATTTGATAAAAAAGGAGCCTAAGCATCCAAGAAATCTCCTCCAAGGTGTGTGGAATAGCTCTGGATGTTTTTCTATGTCAAAAGAATCGGGTTTCAAGTCGCACTGAGGCTATATATAGGTGTTAAGTCCTTGGCAAGTGTACCTGATCGTTATCAAGTAATATAAACGGGTAAGTCCGAGTATCGTTTTCCCAAAGGACTCTTAGGCCTTAACTTTCATGTAACCTAATCGCGTAAGACTTGAGAAGAGAATAAATTTGGTGGTTATATGCAAAGAACAAAAATAAACATGCAATGCAGTTGATTCAATTGGTTTTAGTAGTGAATTGTTAATGATTGCTAATGACATATTTTGCTATGATTTTAGTAGTGAATTGAGAGAAAATGTCAACTCTTTCTTAGCTTTATACCTTCTTTATGCCTCAATTTGTTAAGTTTCTAAGTAGCTACATCTTTAGTTGAATTCATTTAAATTGCTTCACTAATCCCCACTTTTTGGTTGTTAGATCATATACATGAAGCTTGTTGGCCAAACCGACGAATGGAAGAACCACAGAAGCAAGAATGAATGTAAAAGAGGAAATATTGAGCAAAGATTGATGTTGCCGCTGGGGTGCAGCTGGGGTGCAGTTGAGCCCCATTCTCCTCTGGAATGCTGTAGCTGGGGTGCAGCTGGGGTGCAGCTGAGCGCCCTGCTCCCTGGAAGGCTGTCGCTGAGGTGCAGCTGGGGTGCAGCTGAGCGCCCTACTCTCTGGAAAGCTGCAGCTGGGGTGCAGCTCGGGTGCAGCTGAGCGGTGGCAATGCTGATGTGGAAAAATTAGGTCTTTTTAGGCCTAAAACGCGAGGGGCTTGGCATCTTTTGGCACCCAGACTCGTATTCTCTCATTTTGGAGCTTTTGGAGCGAGCTAGGAGCTGTGGGAACAATCCTTCTTCTTCCTTGGGCTCTCTTCTTTCTTCCATTTCCACCATGGTTGTAAGCTTGAGCTCTCCATTCATGGAGAGCTAGTTTCATTATTGTTGGGGGATTGATGTAACCACTAAACTCTTATGTAAAGCATTTTGTTTTGAATGAATATATACCTCTTTCATTGATTGTTAGTGTTTAATTCCTTCTCTTAATGCTTGTTGTGAAGTTGCTACCCATGACATGATTTAGGGTTTCTTGATATTGGGTAAACCTTGACTTGGGTTAAACACCTAAAGGAAATAATATCTAGGGATAGAACTAGGACCTTTGGATGTCTTAAAATCTCATTTCTTAATGCGAAAATAATCATTAGGTTTCCAAGGGATTGGAGGCTAATGAGGAAGTCTAGGCTCTTTCTACCAAGGGATTGGGGTTTGAGTAAATTAGTAGATTGACATTGACATATTAATGAAGAGGAAGTGATTTTCTATGCATAAGAGTGAAGTAGGTGAAATCATACCCCCAACAATACCATTCCATATCATTTCTCATCTTACCATTTCCAAGTGTTTGAGTACCTAAGATCACTTTTATCATTTATGTTTCATATTTACTTTAATTGCACCAAAACCCAAATTATGAAAGCATTCTTTAGTCTAGATTAGTTAGAAATTATACGATTGTCTAGTGCAACGAGTCTCTTGGGAAACGATATCCGGTCTTACCGGTTTATTACTTTAGACGATTTGGTACATTTGCCAAAGAGTTAACAAGTTTTTGGCGCCGTTGCCGGGGACTCGGTGTTCAAACTAGACTTTTGTGTGATTTTTAACTGATTGAGACTTTATTCTTTTGTTTATAATTTTATATTTTATAGTAATTACTATTTTCATATTTTTAGGGCTAACTTGTGGCTCGAGTTTGGTTGTTCTCTAGTGTATGCAGGGAACTATTCGTACAAGGAGGATTGTGTCATCTGAACCACTCCTTGTCGACCCTGAGATCGAGAAAACAGCTCGTAGAAACAACAGTGACACTAGGAGACGACGAGCCATTAGTCAACAAGTTGCCCCTGAATCTTCGATTTCTCTCAACAATCAACCTATTGATCTTCTGGATACTTCTTTTGTGAACGAGATGGATGGCACAGGACCACCTCCACGAAGAACCATAGGGGACTCCATTGCTTACNCTNGCCCGAGAAATTTCTCAAGCATTGTGAGGCCCACTATGAGTGATAAACTTGCAGAAATGAAGCCAACTCTACTCCAACTCATCAGTTCTAATCAATTCTTTGGCATGGATAATGAAGACCCTCATGCTCATTTGGTCAATTTCTATGAGTTGTGTGGCTCTGCGGGTGCTATGGGGGAGGAGGAAGAAGCATTGTATATGAGACTCTTCCCATTTTCTCTGAATGGCAAAGCAAAGGATTGGCTTCAGTCGCAGCCTAATCAAAGTCTGACTAGTTGGGAGGATGTGGAACAAAAATTTCTGGTTCGCTTCTNTCCACCATCTAAAAGCACAAAGATAAAGGCTGCAATTGCTACTTTTGTCCAAGGAGTAGATGAACCACTGTGTGAAGCCTGGGAAAGTGATACAGGAGAAGGCTCCAAGAAGGAGACCGTACGCGCGACGCGAGCTCCTCGAAGCTTCCTCTAGAGAGATGACGCAGCGGAATGGATAGATCGAGAGAGAAACCGGAAGAGATCAAACCAAATCTGAGAAGAACAGACTGAATCTGAGAAAGAAACTCAGAGATCCAAGACCTAGACCGACAAAACCCTAGAAGAAGGGGAAAACTCAATTTGGACCGATTAAAGGGTGGGAATGGTGTTTTAATCGGTGGAAATAGACTTGATCGGAGCAAAGAAGGATTTAACCGGTCAAAATGGAAAGAAATTGCAAAAGAGGGAAGAACCCTAGATTTGGACGAATGTAATCGGTGAAAATGAAAGAGAAGGAACCAGAGGTGATGAATCTGTGAAGGAAGTGGCAGATCTGTGGAGAATATGGTGGATCTGAGTTTGGAAGACGAAGGCCGGGCTCGTGTGGTGGAAACCCTAGCAGAGGAAGGTTTCGGTCAGAGGAATGGAGGAAATGAGATGTTGCTTCTGATGCGTATTGAAGAAGCAAATGGAGAGCTGACTCATGCACTGAAGAGGTGTCAGCGTGGCAATGGTCCGCGGTGGATGAGGGAGATGCACAATTTGGAAAATGAAAAAATAAGATAATGAAATGTGCTTTGGAAGGAGGCTAGAGGTCTTTCGACTCTCTAGCCAATGACTTTCAAGGGAGAATTATTTTCTGATTTAGAAAATCAAATTCTCATTAAGCTCAAAAGTGATTACAATATGTGTTAGNATGCCTATATATAGGTCACATGCCTAACACAATACAAAGTACATAAAAGAAAAGCTATACTAAAGACATTGGGCTTTGGGCCCGCGTATCAGAAAGATTCAAAGCTTTATTGAGGAAGTGTCCCAGTCATGGCTTTAGCTTGGAGATGCAAGTGCAAATCTTCTACAATGGTTTGCAACCTCATACAATAATGATACTTGATGCATCTTTTGGTGGGTCGATTCTATTAAGAATTGCTGATGAGGCCATTGCTGTTATTGAACATATGGTGACCACTAACATGCGGAGCCGACGTGGGAGGACTCAAGTTCAGAAAAGGGGAGTTTATGAACTTAATACTCAAGATGCAATACTTGCACAAAACAATTTCTTGCCCAACAGATGGAGGTCCTAACCCAAAATATGGCCAAGTTACCTCAGCAGTTGCAAGCAATGCAAAACCAAGCCCAACCGCATCATCATGTTATGAGATGCGATTTCTGTGGAGATAATCATCTTAATGGCCATTGTCAAGTTCCTAGTAGTTCCCAACCTAAAGAAATCAACTACATGGGGAACCAAGGAAGACAAAACTTCTTCAACAACACCTTCCCTAATCCTTCCAATCAAGGGTGGAGACAAGCACAAGGAGCTTCTGGTAGTAGAAATTCTTATCAACCTGCCCATCAATACTCACCTCAGAATGATAAGAATACAAAACTAGAAGAAACATTGCAGATGTTCATGCAACAGTCCATGCAAAACCAAAAGAATACCGATGCATCTATAAAGAATTTGGAAATGCAAGTTGGTCAGTTGGCCAAATAATTGGCAAATCAACAAAGTGGACAATTTTCTGCTAATACTGAGGCTAATCCAAAGGAAGAATGCAAAGTCATTACCACAAGAAGTGGTAAAGTGTTAGTTGAACAAGAAGAGAGTAAAAAGAAAAATGATGAGAAAAAGATGGTAGAAGAAGAAAATCAAGAAGAAAGAGGAATGAATGAAGAGATTGTGAGNAAAATGATGAGAAAAAGATGGTAGAAGAAGAAAATCAAGAAGAAAGAGGAATGAATGAAGAGATTGTGAGAGAAGAAGAAGAAGTGAATAAAAGTTCAGAAAATGAGAAAAAGCAAAAAGAAAAAGAGATAGTGAAACACCTTCCCTATCCAAAGGTGTATACAAGAAAAGGAAAGGAGAAACAATTTGAGCGCTTTATTGATATATTCAAAAAGCTTGAAATTAAAATGCCATTTTCTGAAGCTCTACAACAGATTCCAGCCTATGCTCGGTTCATGAAGGAGCTACTCACCAAAAAGAAGAAATACATTGAAGCTGAAACCATTGAAGTTCAAGGCAACTGTAGTGCCATCATTCAAAAGCTTCTCCCACTGAAATTTAAAGATCCTAGTAGTTTTACTATCCCATGCACCATTGGGAAGTTAGCTATTGGGAAGGCTCTAATTGATTTGGGAGCAAGCATCAATCTTATGCCTCTCTCGATGTTCAAGAAAATTGGAGAGTTGGAATTGAAGCCTACTCGTATGACTCTTCAATTAGCAGACAGATCCATTAAATACCCTCATGGAGTGGTGGAAGATGTGCTAGTCAAGGTCGACAAATTTCTCTTCCCAGTGGATTTTGTTATAATGGAGATGGAGGAGGATACAGAAGTTCCTCTCATTCTTGGGAGACCATTTATGAAGACTGCAAGAGTGTTAATTGATGTTGATAGTGGTAAACTCAAGGTGAGAGTGCAGAATGAAGAAGTGAACTTCAATGTTTTTGAAGCTATGTCCCACCCAAATGATGATGAAGCATGTTTTCAACTTGATGCTTTGGATGAAGTATGCTCTAACATTGAGAAAGTTGCCTACATTTCATCCCCTCTAGAGAAGACCCTTATTGATGCTTGTGAGGCTCTCAATGAAGAGGAAGAAAAACTGATTGATGAATGTCTGACTAACTTGGATACTTTGAAGGAAGTCCCTCCTCATGAAGTGAAGATTGAAGATTTAAATGCCAAGGAGAAAGTCAAAGACGACAAACTTGAGTTAAAAATGTTACCCCCTCATTTGAAGTATGTGTTTCTAGAAGAGGGTGGTAGCAAACCAGTTATCATCAGCAATTCTTTATCTTCCACAGAAGAAGCAAAATTGATTGAAATTCTCAAAACTAACAAGGGCGCTATTGGGTGGACAATATCTGATCTCAAAGGGATTAGCCCTTCATATTGCATGCACAAGATATTCATGGAGGAAGACTTCAAGCCAGTAGCTCAACCTCAGAGAAGANTGAATCCTGTGATGAAGGAAGAAGTGAGAAAAGAGGTTTTAAAGTTACTTGAGGCTGGAATCATATACCCAATTTTTGACAGTGCCTGGGTGAGTCCAGTACAAGTGGTCCCAAAGAAAGGTGGGATGATAGTTGTTTGTAATGATAAGAATGAGCTCATACCCACAAGAACTATAACTGGATGGAGGATGTGCATAGATTATAGAAAGCTGAATAAAGCCACAAGGAAGGATCATTTTCCCCTTCCTTTCATGGATCAGATGTTGGAGAGACTAGCAGAACAAGCTTTCTACTGCTTCCTTGATGGTTATTCTGGATATAACCAAATTGCTGTGGATCCACAAGACCAAGAGAAGACAACTTTTACTTGTCCATTTGGTGTCTTTGCTTATAGAAAAATGCCATTTGGACTATGTAATGCTC
>NW_014543436.1:591488-605640 GCF_000741045.1 Vigna radiata var. radiata | reverse complement strand
GAGGATTCTTGAGAAAACAGTTTCTTCTTCAAGAAAAGATTGGTCAGCAAAGTTGGATGATGCTTTATGGGCCTACAGGACTGCATTGAAGACACCAGTGGGAATGACTCCATTTCAGCTAGTCTATGGTAAAGCTTGTCATTTGCCAGTGGAGATGGAACATAAAGCTTACTGGGCTTTGAAGATTCTAAACTTTGATCCTACCTTGTCTGCCAAGAAGAGGAAGTTACAGCTTCAAGAGTTGGAAGAGATAAGATTAACAACCTATGACAACTCCAAGAATTACAAGGAAAAGGTCAAGTTGTATCATGACAAGAAGCTTCTCAAGAGAGAATTTCAATCTGGTCAACAAGTTTTTCTCTTCAATTCTAGATTCAAAATCCTTCAAGGCAAGTTGAAGTCAAAGTGGTCTGGACCTTTCACCATCAAGGAAGTAAAACCTCATGGAGCCATTGAATTGGTTGATCCTTCCTCAGATGATCCAGAAAGAAGTTGGGTGGTAAATGGTCAGCGGTTGAAACATTACTTGGGTGGTGAGATTCAGCGTCTCACCACAATTATCCATCTCTCTGACCCTTGAGCATAACTGTGTCAGGCTCGTGACGTTAAACAAGCGCTTACTGGGAGGCAACCCAGCTTTTTAACCTTTCTTGTGTATGATGTTTGTTGCTTGATTTTGTTTTGATTGTGTGAAAGTGATTTGATGTGTTTTGAGTGCTATTTGGTTGTTGTGGACTTTGTGATTTTGAGTTGGAGTTAATAGGGTTTGACTCATGTAATTTTGTTAGTGTTGAGTGTTGTTGTGGAAGAATATGTCTTGGAGTGTTTTTGGTTGTTTTNATGTGCTCTAGTGTGATTTAGGATGAAACAAATTGTTCTGAATTGGTTAAGTGTGTTGTTTGTGTAAAAATCTAGTTTTGCTTTGTATAGCTATGTGCATTACCTATTGCATTCATGTTTTAGGTTCATGCATTTGCTTTGGTTCATGATGAATTTCTGGTGTTTTTTAATTAATAGACAAGTGCCTATGCAAGCTTTCTTATGATTGAATGAGTGGCAAGTGTCAAAGATCCAAGTGGAGTGTGCCAGCTACTGCAAAAAACTGAGTCTGCCAGACTACCGCTGGGCGGTCCCTGAGCGTTGCACCAGCAGAGGCACTTTGCCTGCTTTTATCTGGTATGGCGCCCAGCTGCACAAAACTGTGCAGCCCAGCGCCAGCGACGTGTACTGCTGCAACTTTTTGCCCCTTTTTGACCCACTTTATTTTTCCCTTTGACCCACTTCCTTTTTTGTTTAAAACCTAATTCCTACAACTTTCCCTTTCTCTCTTTGCCAAACCATCACCGTCAACCCCTCCAACCTCTACCTCATTCTCACATTCTCTCATTTTCCACTCCAATCTTTCAACTTTTCTCTTCAAATTCACACATTCAATCATCCCTTCTCCCTTCTCACTCAAGCCCATCCATTCTTGGTGCTTTCACACCCACGGGCAAGGCTTATCTCAACCTGTGGAGTCTTGCTTTTGCCACTCATTCAACTCCTTGCAAGTAGGTTGTGCCCTTCATTTGCTAATTTGTAGAACTTGATGGTTCAGTGTTTGTTTCATGTTTGTGCTATTAATTGCATAGACTAGGCTTCTTTAAGTGTGTGTGATTGCTGTTGTGCTACTGCAATTTCCTTGCGTAATCACGTTTCAAGATGCGCATAGGCACACACATTCTGATGCATTTTCATTTACTGTTGTGTTTGGTGGTTTTTATGAACCAATTGATTTGTGAAAATTTGATTTTGTCTCATGAATGAAGGGGTAAGCTTTGTACGTTGTTAAACTTGACTCTTGCACAAATTCTGGGCATTTTCATCACCGATTTGCAAGCTTAAAAACCCCAAGATCTGGTTCACGAACTTGGGGATTTTGTTTAGCCCTCTGTCAAGTGCAGCCCAGCTGCACCAAACCCGTGCCGCCCAGCGCTGGCGCTGCAGGGCAAATAGTTCTCTGTCACGCACCAGGTATTCAGTGCAGCTCAGCTGCACCAAAACCGTGCAGCCCAACGCCGGCGCTGCAGGGCAGCTGTCTAATTTTTTTTTTTTTTTTTGGCAATCTGGTTCTGTCTACTTGGGGTTTGCTGTCAGCCCTCTTTTCTACATGTTCTTCCCAGTTCTTTGATGCCACACTGATGGTTTTGTGCTGAGTTTTTGTTCAAAGCATGTTGTTAAACACTAACCATGCAATACTCTTTTCAATTGGTTGTCTTTTATGCAGTATGGCTTCTTCATCAGGCAAACGGGTAAAGATGACTGCTGGGCAATCTTCAAAAGGTCACAAGCGGAAAGAAAAGTTCTACTCCGATAAGTTCTTGACCAAAGATCATAAGAACCACTTTGCCTCAATTCAAAGCAGAAGGTTATTCATGGAACGCACTGTCACTTTAAAGCAAGGGGAGGTTACTGATTTCTTGGAGGAGCTTAGTAGAAGAAAATGGAATAATTTGGGCAGCTATCCTGAATCGGCAAACATTGCCATAGTAAAGGAGTTTTACACCAATGCACGAAAGTTTTCTGAGAATGATATTCCTTTCTTAAGCTATGTAAGGGGAAAAAGAATCCCTTTTGATGCTGCTACCATTAACTCCTTCCTTGAAATTGATTGGGAAGGCGGAGACACTCTGTGTCAGCTTGCCCAGTTGCAACAAGAGGATGTTGATTATCAAGCTATTGAGAGAGCAATATGCCGCCCAAGGGGTATATTCAGACGCAACAGGCAAGGGCAACCAGTGCACATCAAAAGATCTGATTTAACACCTTTGTGCAAGATTTGAATGACTCTTATGCTCTCCAGCATTTCTCCTTGCTCACATGTTTCAGATGTTACTGCACATCGATCTCTCATATTGTTTTGCATCACCACTAGAAAGACAATCAATTTGGGTGATCTAATCTCCAAAGGAATATATCAATGTGCTCATGCAGCGGGTTCTAAGGCTCCCCTTGTACATCCTTCTCTCGTTACTCACCTATGTCAGCTGGCAGGGGTTGATGTCTCCACCCCACCCTTTGAACGACCACGGAAAACGATTGACCTTGCTGATGATGATGGTCCTGTTGCACCACCTCCTCCCTTGCCAGCACGCCGACGTGCTCGACCACCGGCTGCGCCTCAGGTTGACCTCCTTCCCTACCTGACATCCATTCATCGGGGTCAGCTCGCCATGTCTCAGATGCTTCGTGATTTAAGTTATGCGATGCCCGAGCTCAACATGATGTCTGCTGCTGAATTTGATGAGTATGTTGCTTGGCCTGGGGACCAATCCCATTCTGCTGGGGGAGGTGAAGCAGCAGCTGATGAAGATGAGGAAGAAGAAGATGATGATGATGATTCTGAAGAGAGTGATGACAACATTTCTTGAGAGATGACAGGACCTTGACTTTATTTTATTTTGTTGCTTGTTTTTAAATCTGAATGAACTTCTTACTGTTTAGTTTTGGTTGAGTTATCTGGCTTGATAGACTATGCTGATGCATGATACTGATGCTTGAATGTGAAATTATGCTTGAGATTGTTCAGTTGAGCTCAAATTGTGGTTACTTTCTTCATGAAAATTCTGAGAATGCCTTATGTTTAACTGCGATCAATACTTATGGCATTTGCTTGANGATGTTTGTGGAACCTTGAGTTAACCTGGTGAGATGTTGTGCCTTAAATTTTTCTTGTGAATGCTATCATGATAGATCACAACTGACTTTGCCTGAGTTTCTCTGGTTTGAATAATTTGCTTGCTTGTCACACATGATCAAGGCCATGTTTTTTCTCTACCTCAAATAAGTCAAAACAAACCTCTTGGACCTTAATGAAAGATGTTTGCCCTCTTTGAACCTCAAACCTAATGAAAATTCCCTGATTTCCCTACCTTGAGCTGAATAGAGAATTCATGGTTGCTGTAGGAGAATGGTTTAAAGTTTGGGGGAGTTTGTTGTGTAAGGGTGAATTGAGAAAAATAAATAAATAAAAAAAATGAGGAAAAAGAAGAAAGAAAAAGATAAAGAAAAAGAATTGAATGAAAGAAAGTTGGGATATAAGTCAGAAAGTGGTTGTAAATTAAGTGAAGCAAAAGGGAAACTTATGTGCATTATTGAAATTGTTTAATCTCTTAGCTCAAGGTGCTTTGTTATCTAGAAAAACCATGTTTCTTTCTTATCCCAGCCTCAATACAAGCCAATGAAAGTCCTTGTGATGTTGACTTGCTTGTGAATGTGTTTAATTTGATTGAAACGAATGGCAAAGTTGATTTGTGTGANATTGTGATAGTTGAGTGATAGATACACATCTTCATACACCAGTGCATNAGAGTGAAACACTACCTTGGGTGAGGATTGGTTCTACATCATTCAGTAAAGCATTNNGCCATNATTGTTGATCTCTTTTAAAATGCGGCATTTGACTGATTGAATGTATTGTGAGCACCACTGTGGAAGGCTCATCTGTTACACATTTCTAGTCGTTTCAAGTCAAGCAAGTGTTGTGGATTCTGTTGTGTCTGTGAAAATATTTTTTTGTGTGAGAGTCAGATACCTTTTGCTTGAGGACAAGCAAGGTTTTAAGTTTGGGGGAGTTGATAATGACATATTTTGCTATGATTTCAGTAGTGAATTGAGAGAAAATGTCAACTCTTTCTTAGCTTTATACCTTCTTTATGCCTCAATTTGTTAAGTTTCTAAGTAGCTACATCTTTAGTTGAATTCATTTAAATTGCTTCACTAATCCNCACTTTTTGGTTGTTAGATCATATACATGAAGCTTGTTGGCCAAACCGACGAATGGAAGAACCACAGAAGCAAGAATGAATGTAAAAGAGGAAATATTGAGCAAAAATTGATGTTGCCGCTAGGGTGCAGCTGGGGTGCAGCTGAGCCCCATTCTCCTCTGGAATGCTGTAGCTGGGGTGCAGCTGAGCGCCCTGCTCCCTGGAAGGCTATGGCTGAGGTGCAGCTGGGGTGCAACTGAGCGCCCTGCTCTCTGGAAAGCTGCAGCTGGGGTGCAACTGAGGTGCAGCTGAGCGCCCAGCTCTCTGGAAACCTGCAACTGGGGTGTAGTTGAGCGGTGACAATGCTGATGTGGAAAAATTAGGTCTTTTTAGGCCTAAAACGCGAGGGGCTTGGCATCTTTTGGCACCCAGACTCGTTTTCTCTCATTTTGGAGCTCTTGGAGGCAGCTGGGAGCTGTGGGAACACTCCTTCTTCATCCTTGGGTCTCCTTTCTTCTTCCATTTCCACCATTGTTGTAAGCTCAAGCTGTCCATTCATGGAGAGCTAGTTTCATTGTTGTTGGGGGATTGTTGTAGCCACTAAACTTTTATGTAAATCATTTTGTTTTGAATGAAAATATGCCTCTTTCATTGATTGCTAGTGTTTGATTTCTTCTCTTAATGCTTGTTGTGAAATTGCTACTCATAACTTGATTTTAGGGTTGCTTAATATTGGGAAATGTTGGGTAAATTCGGAATTGGGTTAAACACCTAAAGGAAATAGTATCTAGGGATAGAACTAGGCCCTTTGGTTGTCTTAAAATCTCATTTCTTAATGCGGAACTAATTGTTAGGTTTTCCAAGGGATTGGAGCTTAATAAGGAAGTCTAGACTCTTTCTACCAAGGGATTGGGGTTTGAGTAATTTAGTAGATTGACTTTGACAATTCAATGAAGAGGAAGTAATTTTATTTACATAAGAGTGAAGTCGGTGAAAGCAAACCCCCAACAATATCATTCCATTGCATTTCTAATCTCTCCATTTCAAAGTGTTTGAGTGCTTAAGATCACTTTTATCATTTATGCTTTATAATTACTTTAACTTCACCAAAACTCAAATTATGGAAACATTCTTTAGTCTAGGTTAGTTAGAAATTATACGATTGTCTAGTTATACGAGTCTCTTGGGAAACGATATCTGGTCTTACCGGTTTATTACTTTAGACGATTTGGTATACTTGCCAAAGTCCTAACAATGATGTTGTTGGGGTTTACAATTTCATCTTATCCACTCTCATATATCTACTCTTCTAAATTACTTCACTTATTTATCTAATTGACATGCACACTTTCTTATTTACCCTTAACCCAATCCCTTGGTGAAAAGAGCCTATTATTAATTACCGGCTTGCTATCCCTANNCTCCCCTAGTAACCAATAATGCAATGCGATCGGAAGCAACTACAATTGACTGTCCTACCCCTATCCCTGGGCAATATTGGCATAATAAAGGAATTTCCCACCAGTTCATGACATTACCGTACGTCCCCATATCGATAAAGACAAACATCTTTTACTGAATGAGTTAAACAATAAAAGCATTGAGCACAGATGAGAACCCAACAATTGATAAACAAGTATAGGACAAGCATATGAAATAAATAAGAATTTGAATATATGAGAGTTTCAAAAGATTACATTGTTCCCCAACAACAAAGGGTTTAGTTCACCATAATCATGGTGAAACTAGATGAAATATGAAAGAATGGAAGAAATAACCCTAAACTTTGTTGAATGGAGCCTAAGCATCCAAGGAACCTTCTCCAAGGTGTGTGGAATAGCTCTGGACGTTTCTCTCTGCCAAAGGAATCCCTTTCTAATTCGCACTGGGGCTATATGTAAGCCCCAAAAGATAACAGATAGATTACAGAAAGATTTACAGAATCTAACTAAAAAAACAGACAACCGCCCAGGCGCCTAAATTCACCGCTCAGCGGTTTGCCTTGTGCTGCTTTGACTGCTCAACAGTCAGTTTTTCCGCTGAGCGGTTTTCCTCCTATCGCTCTGAGCGCTCAGCGGACCATTATGGCGCTCAACGGCTTCCTTGACCCTTCTTTTCATCATTTTTCTCCTTCTTTCATGGGTCTAAGTCCACCTTACTTCACTTCCATCTTTAATTCATCTAAAAACCCTGCAAAACTATGTAAAACAAGCATAATATCTGTAAAACCAACTTTTGACTCTCAAGAGACTCAACTAAGTGTTTTACTTGATTTAAAGCTCATTCTAAGCCACAAAGGGTGTGTTTTACTATCATAGTTAAGCATGAAAATAACAGTTTTTAGACCGTTATCAATAGGCCAAAAAGATAACAGAAAGATCACAGAATCCGTAAAATAAAAACTAACAACCGCTCAGCCCCTAATTTGACCGCTCAGCGGTTTCCCTATAATCGCAGGATCTCTCAGCACCCAAAACTGCCGCTCAGCCCTAAAAAATGACCGCTCAACGCCCATTTTCACCGCTCAGCGCTGGTCAACTACACTCTGGTCAACTGGTTGACTTTTTGGTTGACTGGTTGACTTTATGGTTGGCTAGTTGACTTTCTGGTTGACTGGTTGGCTTTTCTGCTCTGCAACTCTTTGATAATTCAATCCTTCTTTCAAATCATTCAATAAACCTACAAAATCAAGGGAAACCAAGCATAAAACCAAGAAAACCAACTTTGACTCTCTTATTCTCTAACTTAATAAAAATGCATGATTTCAAGTATGAAAATAACTGTTTTTCAACCGTTATCAGAGGCCCAAACTTAGAATTTTGCTTGTTCTCAAGCAAAACAAGATGTAACTCAGTTTTCAAACAATCAATACAATGGATTAATACTTTCCAAAAGTTTTTCATCCAAGACAAGTAATCACTCTCAGCTTATCATAAAAATATCAGTCAAGATGTATACATGCATTACTTCCATTAAACTCAATATGATGGTCACATAATCACAGTCTTTCCAATAGATGTTATTATCATAAATGACCAATTAACCAGGCATAGATGCAATCATGTATAATTGGAACTACTCCTCACCGAGGAAAGTGTTTCACTCAAGCACACAAGTGTATATTGAGGTGACTCATTCTCTCTACTATCACAATGTCACACAAATAAACTTTGCCTTTCATTTAACCACAATCAATCATACTCACAAGCAAGTTATCATCACAAGGACTTTTTATGGCTTGTAACGTGGTTGGGCTAAGAAGAACATTGGTTTTTCTGGATCACAAAATCCTTGAGTTAAGAGAGTTATTCACATTTATAGTTTTTATAGTTTAAACACAAACTCTCTTTAAACAACCAATCTCACTCATTTCCAACTTTCCCTTTTCTTTGCATTGAGCTTTTCTTCTCATTTTTTTCTTTTTTCTTTCTTTTTCATTTTTTTATGTTTTGCTCAACACATTAGCTCAATGTTTATCTTTTTCTTTTTCAACTTTCCCAACAACCCCAAATTTGAACCTTTATCAATACCACACAATAATTCTCAACTTAACTCAAGGAAAAATAGTTTTGAGTTCATATTATTCTGATTTTTTATTATTATTTATATAATTTGTTTTTAAAATTTATTAATTTTGATATATTAAAAAGTTTTTTAATATATTTTAAAATATAAAAATGAATATATATTAGAATATTTTATAAAGACATTGTAAACAATATATTATTTAACATGTAGTCTTCTTTGTATATTGATAAATATTTGACATATTGTTCATATATTTGTTTAAATTTATTTTGTTATTAGTGATATGCATTATTTATTAATGGTGACAATCTTCTATACCATTTGTCTTTACCGTCTTTCATATTTTACTTGTTGTCAAGAACTTTTACATCCATCATTATTGTTGGTAAGTCACTAACACTCAATGTAAAATCCATTACCAACACCACTTCTGTCAAGCTAGACCCATCCATACATGCATCAACGATGTTATTGCAAGAAAAAAAAAACTCATAATGACTAACCTCTCTTTAAATACTCAAGATGCAACATGTACTCCTCATCCTTCCTTGATTGACTTTGTGTTAGGAATCATGCAATAGAAAAATAACATCTTCAATAAACATATATATTCAACATACAATTGTTTGGGCAAAAACCATTACTATATACATATTAAAGTTTTCAAAAATGTCATATGGACTAAAAAAACTAAACAAAAGGAGAGGTTTAACTTTAAATACATGCAATTAAATACAAAAGATGCTTATATTCATAATAATTATTACTTAACATGATGTGATAAGGGTGTGATGTAAGTGATCACTGACAGTGGAAAGTTGCTTACTAAATATAGTGATTGGAAAATATGCATAGCACAACCACTAAAAATGGAAATAAAAAGAGAACCTTGGTTTTCTTTTCTCATTTTTTGGTGAGACGTTGAGGGTATGATACGTGAAGAGTTTTTTGGATATGGGGAAAGGTGTAAGAAGTGTTTATATCAAAAAGACCAAGTTAGACATAAATTTAGTTTTCTTAGATTCTTAGAAGTGGGGAACAAAGTGGTCTTAGGAGAAACAACTCGATTAAATATGGATTGGTAATCAGAAACTACATGTTATCGTCCAAAGCACTAAAAGAATTCTAGCCTAGGAGTAAGCTTGATCTTAAGGTAGGCAGGTAGGAGAGAAAAAATGGAGTTTTTGGTGAAGGAAGAGAAGGAATGGTTGATAAAGAATTATGTTGGAAGAATGCATGAGAAGCACAAAATGGACACTTTGAATGAAAATTTCTTCATAGTTGGGCTAAAACTTATTTTAGTTTTATATCTTGTGGATAGCCTACTCATTTTAGTTTTATATCTTGTGGATAACCTAGTCCTATTGTCTACGAAAGATGGTATGGATACAACAAATGGTTCACAACTATGTTTGTATCGATACAACATTGGACAAAACACTTTGTCTCTAAAAATAAGATTTTATCAGTGATAAGTGTCAAATATAAATTAATTTTCAGATGAATTTGGAACTTATCTTGTTTTTATGCTTTTAAATATCTGTAGAAAACACTTCAATTCGACTTGTTTTGCAGATTTTGATGATTACAGATAGTCAATGTGGAAAAATAAAGGAAATAAAGGAAATCCAGTTAATTTCTAACAAAACTAACATCGGTGTGGCTGAATAACAGCCTTGAGGCTCAAGCCACACGAAAAAAACCTACATTGGTGGGTAACCTCAAGCACTAAACTTGAGGCAAAGCCATGAAGACTCATTCTCATAGAATTTATCTCAGAGCCTCCAACACCAAAAGCACGAGGCCTAAGCCACAAAGAAAACCCACCTTGGAAGGAAACCTCTTTTATTGAAGCCACACTTGCACCGTTGAAGCCACACCTTGGAAAGTTTATAAAAATAAAGTTGCTCCTCTATTTTGGGTGACTTCTAGACAAACCTTAGAAAGAGACTTTTTAGAGAGTTTCTTAAACACTTTCCTCTATATTTTAAAGAAAATTATTAGAGGTATTAGGAGATGATGACTCCTCCTTGTATTGTAGTTTTTCCATCTAATATGAGGAGCTAAATCTCTTAGAATGTTAAAGCAAAGATGTAATCCTTTGGAGCTAACTTGTATGGGTATTATTTTATCTATCAAAGTATGCTTTTATTACATGTTTGTGAATTAGTTTGTGCTTGTCATTGGATGAACTTATCACTCGTTTAGTTTTACTAGCTTAGGATTAAGTGGAAACTAGTTCGAAGTTGTGCTTTAATTAATTCTCCCTTTGTTTTTAAATGCTAGGAATAGATCTAAGACTCTAGGTGGTTATAGAATCTTGATCTTAATTCAAGTGATTTATTTAACCAGTTACTAAGAAATCATACTGAAGTTTGGTGATCTTAAGCTCTAGGTTTCAAATATGGATATAGAGTTACTTTCAAATAGAACTCTTAGGACATGATTGATTATGCCTTTATAGATTATAATTCAACCTTTACAAGAGAGGAACAAAGTGGTGAAATCTAGCTTAAGAACGTCTTTATCATCTTGAAGTCATACTTTTCAATCTCAAATTGTTTTACAAAGTGTTATTTTGCAAAATATCTTGATTTTCTTAAATCAAATTTGTTTCTACTCCTTTCATGCACCATTTTACTGTTTTATTCAAGTCAAGCTAGTTTAAGGCTCTGTGTATTATTTCAAATTTCTGTGGATACGATACTTGTATTACAAACTACCTAACATACTTGATGGAAAAAATTGATTGCTTTGGAGCATCAAAAAGTTTTTTGTGTCAAGAAAACCATTGTTTCAGACTAGTTTAACCATTGTACAAATTGTATTAAGGCTTAACATTTTATCATCCTGTTTCGGTAGATATTTTGTGGGACCGAGACACTAACCTTTTTCTGACGTGTCTTCCTTGCTTGCGAACGCCTGGGTAGTCTGAGCCGCTCACCTTCCTTCAACTTTGACCGCTTGGTTGCCTTTAATCTGAGTCGCTCGGTAGACTTCTTGACCAGGAGGGGGGATGTATCTGCAAAAGGCACTCTGACGCTCAAGTTAGGAGCGGTTTGATGAACCTCGGTTCATAATTGTATGTTTAGTGATTTTGTTATCACTGTAGAGTATTTTCAGAGTAGTGGAGTGTGAGTAGGATGTGAATGTAGTGTGGTTGGAAGATTGAGGGGAAGATACCTGGCTTGTGGCCCTAACTCTCTATTTATAATTTGTCTCATGGACCTTAAACTGATATAAGCCCACAGAATATAAACAGAATATAATATAAACAGACTTACTTGAAAATCTTATTAGTTGCTAAATATCTTTAAATAGATATTCTTGATTATTTTATATCTTTAATAAGATATATTGTAACCGCTCGGCCCTGATATCATATTGTACACATCCTATTAACTATCACATAATTTGTTTGCATAATTTTCTTCTCTGCATAATTTGTGATGCTTACCATTGTTTGCTTTTTGATGTTGAAATTGAATGGACAACTATGAGACTTAACAACAAGAACAAAAAGTTAAAGCAACTCCTGAAATAGTAGCAACAACAGCAGGTAGAGACCATTAACCCAAACTATGATATGGATTCTTAAACATCAGACAAAATGGTTGCAAGAAACAACCAATGAAGGTTATTGGTAGACTAACTCAGTAGTAGGGACCACATCATTTCTCAAGCATAGTTAAACTTGTCAAAGGTGTATAAATGAAACCTGCACAATGATAACAACAAACCAGTTTGGTAGTTTAGACCCGGAAGACCCTTTCAACCTTCTTGTCACATTTTACGAGTTATGTGGAATAGTAGGGACAAATTCTTATGATGAGGATGTTGTCTATCTTATATTGTTTTCTTTTTCACTCATAGGAAAAGCTAAAACATGGTTGCAATCTCACCCAAATCAAAGTTTAACTAGCTGAGAAGATGTAGAGAATTTTTTTTAGCAAGATTCTTTCCACCTTATAAATTCATCAGAGCAAAAGCTTCCATTGCAACCTCAAGCACTATACTTAATGCTAAGCCATGAAGACTTTTTCTTAAATAAGTTATCCCAAGGGCTACAACACCAAAAGCATGAGGCTTGAGTCACAAAGAAAACCCATTTTGGAAGGAAACCTCTCTAGTTAAAGCCACATTTTCACCATTGAAGCCATGTCTTGGAAAGTTTATAAAAACATAGTTGCTCCTCTATTTTCAGGGACTGTTGAACAAACTTTAGAGAGATACTTTTAGATAGTTTTCTCAAACACTTTCATCTGTATTTTAAAGAATATTATCAGAGGTCTTAAGAGATGATGACTTTTCCTTATATAGTAATCTTTCCATCTATTTTGAAGAGCTCAATCCCTTAGAGTGTTGAAGCAAAGATGTAACTTTAGAAATATCTTGTATTGATACTATTTCATTTATTATGCTTTTATTCCATGTTTATGAATTAGTTTGTATTTGTTTTTGGATGAATTGATCACTTATCTTATTTTATTGGCTTAGGATTGAGTGAGAACTGGTTCCAAGTTGTGGTCAACTAATTCTTCTCCTTCTTTTAAATGTTAGGAATAGATCTAAGACTTTAACTGGTTATAAAATCCTAATCTTAATGTAAGTGATCCATTAAACTTGTCACTAAAGAATCATATTAAAATCTAGTGATCTTAGACTCTAGGTGTCAAGAATGAACTTATAGTTACATTCAAAGAGAAATCCTAGGACATGATTAATTGCATCTTTATAACCAAACATTTACAAGAGAAGAACAAAATGGTAAAATCTAGCTTTAACATGTCTTTATCATCCTGAAATCAACCTTTTTTAATCTCAAAACTATTTTTCGACGTGTTCTTTTGTAGAAATAATTTTCTTTTCTTAAATTCAATTTTTTTCCACACTTCTTTATTATTTTATTTAAAGTCAAACTAATTTAAAACTTTGTATATTCGGTCAAATTCTCATGGATACGATACTTGTTGTAGTACAAACTATTTAAATATACTTATTGAAAAAATTAATTGCTTTGGAGCATCAATACGTATGCATGTTACTTGTCTTTGTTATCTTGTAATGATATTGGAAATTGTTTTTTTAAAATATGTATGAATTAGGATTAATGATATGTAGAGAAATGACTTAATACAAAACAATAGTACGTATATGTAAATTATGTATATGAGATACGTTAACCTACTTATTTATTTAATATATTTTACTTTGTTGTGAAAAAAAAAAAATTCTTACTTAACATTAACACTTATCAATCTCATTGCCCTCAAGATTATTCTTTATACTTGAGACTATATTTTGGTAACGTTCTGAACTGAATTTTTTTAAAATTTAACCGGAAATAGGCTCTTTGGTTGTTGGTTTCATTACTTTTTATAAGGAGGAATCAACTCGAGAGTAGTTTCTCAAAAATCAATAGTAGTTTTCCAACTGAATATGTATGCACTTGAACATTATTAGTACCAATACCCATCACGACTTATTGAGTTTCTTTTAATGTCAACTTTCTCGACTCTAAGTCATTTTCTTTGCAAAGACATCTCCTTTATGTGTTCCACATATAAAATACAATAATTTAGGTTTCATGTAATGCAAAAAAAGATTAAAATCAATATATATATATATATATATATATATATATATATATATATATATATACACTTTTAACTCAATGTATAGCCTAAAACTCAGTTTATTAAGTGGTATTTACAAAAGAGGTATTCAATTGCTCTAACTTAAGCAAGGAGTTTCTCTTAAATCCAAATTTTCAACAGCTCTTATGGAGGTTTTAAGTCCAATACAAAAGAGAATCCTTTGTGAACGAATACTGTAATAATACTGATAAGAGCTAAAATTCTCACAAATTTACTTTTTTT
>NW_014543436.1:586706-589718 GCF_000741045.1 Vigna radiata var. radiata | reverse complement strand
ATACCTTCTCTCTTCCATAATCTCACTATGAATTTCTTTCATCCTACCTAATGGAAGAGTACTTTACATCTTGCAATCTTCCAATATTTTCATAAGGATCAAGAAAAATATTAAATAGTAAGACACCTAAAAGCACAAATAACAGTAATACAAAGACAGCGCGACAGTAGAATCCAAACCCACCATTATAGAAAACAGACAACGTTGTGTTATGCAGAAAACGTTGGATAAAGGTCAACAAAGCAGAAGAATCCTGTAATACAAGAAGAGGAGTGTACTATTATCATTTCTCTAAAATCAAGAGTGACAACACTACACATGTAGAGTTTAATAAAGCTAAAAAATGCTAAGATATCAGACACGATCTAATTGATCACCTTTATTTTGTAGCACTGTTTAGCTTTCTATAATTCGGTGTTTTAACTAAAGGCATCAATCAGAGCTAAACCCTTCAAGCTTTTGAGCCATCATCATTACCACTGCAAATTTGTGCAAACAGACGGCTTATACTGTAATAATTTATGTTTCATCTTGAATCATATCACCCTATGACAGTATGAAATTGAAATATGCCGGTAGTGATTGGTCAATAATCATGAAATGTATGCCTTATAATGCATTCTTCTCATGTAGGGAAGTTTAACTAAGGAACATACAAGAAAGTCATGATTGGTGTTTTATCAAAGTTCACTTAATTGTTGGACAAATTGGAGTACTAATCTAAAGAAACCACTAACCAAACGAATTACTAGGAATTTAGTTGAAGCAGCAAATTTCATTGCAAACCCTTGCAATGAGTTTGTCAACTACTTTTACATGCAAGGGTTTGGAGGCTAGTGAGAACACTAGGAAAGCAAGGCACAAACAGTTTGATTACAGTCTAGCATGTAGGCAAAGATAAGCATTTATCCCAAAGTTGAAATTAAGCAGATACATGACAAGATGGATCAAAAGAAAGTAGACATTATTAGCAAAGTACTATTAGTGAATATGTGCTTATCAGATTCAAAAGCAACAAATATTTTTCTGTAGCAAAAAAATAATGCTTATATAGTTGCTTTTGGCTCACCAACAAAGTGTTTCAAACCGTGAACTTCATGTGCAATACTAGAGAAGAACTGAATTTGGTAAAACTTCATTACAGTTTTCCATCCACATTTCCACCCAATAGGTTTGTCTGTGGGTCCTTGAAATTTGAAACTGCTACTTGACCTGAAATAAGCCAAAATCTTTCTCTTGTGGATGATGATTATGGCCATATAGCAGCATGCTTCCACACTTTCAGAGTACCTTATTCCCTTTCGGCCTTTTACATTTGCTTTTTGGGGTAAAGAATTAGGACACAAGTAGAAAAATATTGGCATAACAGAGAAAGGGTGCTTAATACCATGTAAGGTGGGGAACACATTCATAAAACAGTTGAAAATAAATTGTTTCTAGGCTAGCTAGTAGACTGCATAGGAGTGTTGCTTGCTTTAAATGGGATTAGATATTACCTTACTTTCTTATTTAAATTGTTGTAATTGAAGATACATGTAGACCAATAATGTTTGAAGATATGCTGTTTTGTATAGAAAGTGATAAGCAGTGGTCACACAGACTCCAATTAAAATTTGACCAGTATTCAAATTTGTGGGTCGTGAGTTTATGTTGAAAACTTTGAAGATAATGAAATTAGTCCTATTATTGGCAAATGTATCTAAAAAAGAGAATGGTTTATATATTGTTCCTTCATTGTTGAACCCCTAAGAAACGTGTAAAGGGGTTGTATCTCTTCTACACATTGTCCATCCTCCTTATGGGAAGAAGTGGATGAACCTAAAAACAAGTAAGTTTGCCCCCACCGAGTCCTTTTAAAGGGCATAATACTTTGGAATTTCTTCCATGATGGTAGACATTGGTTACTAATTAGAACTGTTGTGCCTATTTAGCTGCAGACTATCTAAGATATTCTATTTATTAGCTAATTTTCATTTTCTCTGTGCACAAAGTTTGGAGGAGGATAAGCCTTGTACTGAACTTAGACAGTGAAAGGGATGCAAGTATGCCTGACATTCTCAATTTTGACGTTCTGCCTACCTACCTAGCTAAATACACCGCACCTAGACTAAAGCTTAATCATCTTCCGTTGTTCAACTGTGATATTTTTTGAATTTAATATCATTAATGGATTTTTAAAAAGGAAAAATAACCAAAAACTTTAGAGTTGTTTTCCCTGCACCTCCGAAATATCAGCCTGCACCTCCATAAAGACTATTTTAGCCCTCTGATTTCTTTACGCAATAGAGAATTTTAGATCAAAAAGGTTTTCTTTTAAATTTTAAAAACGAATCCCTATACCCCAAACTCACTCTCTCTCGTGCCTCCTGTTAAGCCACTGACAAGTATACCATATCGTTATCAAGTAATATAATTGGTAAACCCAATATCGTTCTTCCCAAAGGACTCTTAGGCCTTACTTTTCATGTAAACAAATCGCGTAAGACTGGAGAAAAGAATTAAGTTGGTGATTATATGCAAAGAACAAAAATAAACATGCAAATACAATTGATTCAATTAACTTTGAAAAACTATGGATGAATGGTGTTGTTGGGGTTTACAATTTCATCTTATTCACTCTCATATGTTTACTTTTCTTATTTACTTCACTTATTTATCTAATTGCCATGCAAACTTTCTAGCCTACCCTTAACCCAATCCCTTGGTGAAAAGAGCCTATTATTAATTACCGGCTTGCTATCCCTAGCCTCCCCTAGTAACCAATAACGCAATGCGAACGGAAGCAAAATACAATTGATTGTCCTACCCCTATCCCTAGGCGATATTAGCATAATCAAGGAATTTCTCACCAGTACGTCCCCATATCGATAAACACAAACAACAATTACTGAATGAGTTAAACAATAAAAGCATTGCAAAGATGAGAACCCAACAATTGATAAACAAGTACATAACAAGCATATGAAATAAATAAGAATTTGGATATATGAGAGTTTCAAAAGATTACATTGT
>NW_014543436.1:581489-585946 GCF_000741045.1 Vigna radiata var. radiata | reverse complement strand
GCTTGTCCTCAAGCAAACAAGACAAAACTTGGCTTTTCACTTCTTCATCAAATCATTCACACTTTTCAAAATTCCTTTTTCTCACAAGTTATTATACAATTCAGATTTCAGTGGAATCCTACAAAGATGCATGCATGCTTTCAATCCAATTTAGTTCACATAATCAATCTTTTTCAACAGATGTTTTGTTCATGATTGATCATTCAACTAAGCATAGATGTAAACATGGATTTAACAATTCTCACCAAGCAAGTGTTTCACTCAATCTCTCAAGTTTTTAGGAGGTCACTCTACTCTCTACTGTTCACATGTCACATAAAACAATATTGTCATTCATCTAGAACAATCAAAATCTTCACATGCATATGTCATCACAAGGACTTTTTCCAAGGCTTGTACTGTGGCTGGGTATAAAGAAAATTGGTTTTTCTGGAATACAAAATCCTTGAGTTAAGAGAGTTTACATCATCATTCAAAGTTCAAGCACACTCTCTCTTTAACCAATCTCACTCATTCCCAACTTCTTTCCCTTTTCATTTTACATTGAGTTCACTTTACATGCGTTTTCTCTTTTCTTCTTTTCTTTTCTTTCTCATGCATTTTTTTCTTTTTCATTCTTTTTAACTCAATGCTTTTCTTTTTCTTTTGCCTTTTACTTTCCCCATTCAACCCCAAACTCGAACCTTTTCAACACATATAATTATTCTCAACCCAACTCAAGGTAATTCAATTCAAACAAGGGTTTTCATACTGTTTAAGGCCAAGGTTCAAAAAGGGTACATCATTTAAAATTCTTTGGGTGAAAATTTGGCTAAGTAAGGGCTTTCCAAGCATGGCCTTGATCATTTGACATACACATGCAATTAAATCAATTATTAAGATTAAGTCAATATCATTCATGATTCCCTGTGAACAGTGCACACAACAATAAAACTCTGAAGTTCAATACCTCACACAATCATGCTTTCTCATTTCTCATTCATGAATCCTTCTTAGCATCAAAATCACAATCATGAATCACTTACTCATCTGTTCACATAGTTAGTGAACCATCAACCTGGACATCAACATTCACACATTCTCAATCATCATCCACAATCAATCATCAGTAGTAAATAACTCATCATGCAATAAAATTGAACCATTATCCGAATAAGTATACAAGCCAAGCATAGACATAAACATAAACTTAACCTACACTACTAATTCAAAACAAGGAAAAAGAAAAAAAAAATCCCTGTCCAAATGCTGGCATCCATCAGTAGATGCCTTCAGCGCAAATCCTCATCTGAATCATACTCATCCTCCTCCTAGGCATCCTCAAAGTCTTCATCCTCCTGGTCATCATCCTGTCCGCCTGAGGTCCCAGCTGCTCCAGACCCACTAGCCTGTGTCTGCCCTTGAGGCCAAGCCATCACACTACAGAACTCGTCCATAGTCCACCTGTGCACTGGTGGCTGATCATAAAGTCCTACAATCATCTCGGCAGTGGCCACCTGCCTTCTGCAAAGGGACTCCATCCTCGCCTCCATCATGGACATGTACATATCCCTAATCTGAAAAGGCTCAGGCTGTTGTGCCGGTACATCCGCAGGCTTATCCTCTTGCTGCGCTGCTGCCCTCCTAGGACGTCTCCTAGGAACTGCTCCGGCTAGCTCGTCCTCCCTACAATACTAACGAAAATAGGAGGCATCAATAGCCCTCCTTGGCCTCTTGAAGGGTGGAACTATAGTGTCCACTCCTGCCTGCTGACACAAGTATGTAATTAGGGACGAATGTCCGAGTGGTGTCTTGCTGCTCACAATGTTGGCACAACTCAAAATTTCGCTGGTAATGATCTTACCAACGTTCACGGCCATCTGCCTCAGCATACAATAGATGACCAGGATCCGATGTACACTGATGAAAAAAACATGAGAACATGGCTCATGAGAACATGGCTGAATGTTGGCATGAGTAAATGCCATCCAATATTTAGCTAGGGGAGTTAAATCTGCCCTAAGGATGTTAACATGTGCTCCATTAGGGTTTCTCTGAAAATGCCTCCCAGGGATGCACATCACTCACTCAATGTCCTCATAATCCCTGACTTCCCCTAGTATAGCAACATAACTACACTGCTCTCCTGGCCACTCAGTCTCTAGGAAGGCATTAATGGTGTCAGGATCATAGCTCATCAAGTGCCTACGTACATAGCTCATGTATCTCCCTACGGACACTCCTCCCCTCGGCAAAGCGTTGGCGTAAAAATCCTTCACCAACTCCTGTACATAGCCTTCCTTTCCATCAGCAAACGCCTTTCCTGGACTGTATCATAATGTTCTTCATGGTTCCTTGGAAGGAACTAGAAGAATAGAATCTCCTGGGTTTCTTTGGTTCCTTCCTTTTGTTGCCCATTGTTTTCACTTTCCTTGAGGTAGACATTCCTGCATTAAATCAAATACATCCAACAATATTCACAGAAACATCACTAGAGGTTAGTGCATCATCAATTTAACTCTGATCATACAATTCTTGAGGAAAAACAGGGCCCCTCAACACACAAACATCTAAAAATTTCAACATTTAGGCAAAACTGTTGCAGACCGCTCAACGTCCAAGAAGACCACCAAGGCGGTGATACAGGTCCATTCAGATGTGCAGCTTCAGATCCGTGATGTTAAAGCTTAGATGAATGGATCCAGCGGTTGGAAGGCAATGAAACGGTAGCTCAAGGATGTGCAGAACCGTGACAGACCAGAACTGGCTGGATGGAGGTGTTTGGAAATGGTTGCAGCGGAAGAGATGTAGTAAATGGTGAGGGAAATTCGGAGGAAGCTTGTAGTGGTGCGGTTACAACTCAGACGGCCTTCCACTCAAGGAAGGAAGTTGCATTAAAGAAGACAAGCCAAGGAGTGACTTTCGATGGGAGAAGAAGCTTCAACAGCATTTCAATTCTCTCAATATTCAAAAGTGTAGTTACAAACTATGCCAAGAGGTTTTATGGATGAACCTCTCGGCCTCCACAAGGAAAAATGCCTATGCCAACTAATCAACATGTGCTAAAGGAGCTTGGCTTCTAGAAAGCCTTAGGAATCACGTGACAAATGAGTTCTTTACATGTGGAGGAAAAAAAATTACTAATGCCGCCCCTTATGAGGATAAGCACACCCCTCTCCCTTTGTAGAAATGACCATTTTACCCCTCTCCATGTTCTTGGGTTATCCTTTATTTAGTGGGCTTGGGCCCCGCGTATCAGGCGGTTTGCCTCAAGCCGCGCCACCACTCAACGCCAAAACAGACCACTCAGCGGTGACGGCTAAGGTTTTTTCAAAAAATTTTCGTAAATGATCCTAATCTCCACTCTTTTTACTAATTTCATCAATCTAGACCAAAATCATGCAATTCAATCGGTTCAAACAGTTCCTATTTCAACAATCCATGCATAGAAATCAAAAGCCCCAATTTATCTTGTTCATAAGCATGTTCATCAACAAATCCCAAATTAGAAACCCTAAACATGAATTTGCATACTTACTTTAGTGGAGACTTTGAATGCTTGCAGAAAAATTGATCAATTGATGATGAATGTCCTCTCCAATGCAAGTCCCTCAACCAAAAACCCCAAACTTTGACTCAACAATGGTAAAAAATTGAATTTTTGGTGAATGGGTGATGAGAAAGTGAGGAAATCTCTCTGAAAAGCTCTTGAAAGTGAAAGGAGAGTGCTAGGGCTTAGAAAGACCGCTCAGGAAAAATGCAAAGAAGGGTTTCAAAGTGAAGAACTTCAAAAACCGCTCAGCTTTTAGGAAAAGCCAAGACATGTCGCGCTGCAACCGCTCAACGGTAAAATGGACCGCTCAGCGGTCTGCGGTTTTTTCCACTTCTCCTTCTTTTTTATCTTTTGAGTAATCCTACCTTATAGCACTCAATTTCATCCTTCAATTTTTCAATTATATGCCTTTCCCCTCTCAGATGCAAAAATTTAATCATGCAATGCACTTAACACAGGATTTAGAAACAAAACAATCAACTGGATTGCCTCCCAGGTAGCGCTTGTTTAACGTCACGAGCCTGACCCAAACCTGCTTAGCACCCATCAGTAAGTGCTTATCCTTCCAACACCCTTCAGTAGGTGTACTTACCTTGTATCCTTCAGTGGACACATAAGAGTTTTAGCATCCCTCAGTAGATGCTACCCCAAAAGTGTATAAAAATTCAATAAATTACATGTACAAAATCAAATAAACCTAAAACTACAAATGTTTATACATGGTGGGATTTAAATATAATCAAGTCATTCCATCCCGGTTGGGATCTTCATCAACCCAACTCATCAGTTGCCTTCTATCCATTTTCTTTATGGCTCTTGTGAATGCTTTTCTGATTTCCAGCTTTCCATCTTCCCGAATCTTAATCACCAGCCACTTCTTATTCTTGAATCTCACTTGTGCTCCTATTGGAAGTGGTGTATATTC
>NW_014543436.1:558291-578474 GCF_000741045.1 Vigna radiata var. radiata | reverse complement strand
CAAAAATGCAATTAATCAGCTCAGAAAATCCAAATTAGCACAATTACGAATTTTCGACCAAATTAAGCAGAATTCGGAAAACGGGGAAATAACAGACAATTAAACACAATTCCCTGGTTTATTTAAGTGTAATAAACTAAATATAGTTCAAGAAATAACGACTCATCAGACTATCTCTTCTTTTCTCAACTTCTTCAAATCCCTCTTCTTCTTTCTCCTCTTCACCAAGCTTGTCACTCTCACTTACCTCTTCTTCATCACTATTAATCTCAATCACTTCTTCCTCTGCCTTTCTTTTCTCCCTTACTACAATAGGACGACATTCTTCCTTAGGATTAACATCAGTATTAACCCTAGAGTGATTCTTCTCTGTGATTTCAATCCTCTTTGATAGTTGACCAAGTTGCATCTCTAATGATCTAAAAGTAACTTGATCACTTGAATGTTGAGAATGATAATCCTTCAAGAATTTTTCAAATCTATTAGAAAAGTCTCTAACATTCTTTGTCAATTGATTTATTTGCTGCCACAAAGGAGAAAATTGTTGTTTCCTGAAGCCTCCTGTTTGCCCTAATGGGTTATTCTGTTGTTGACCAATACTTGGATGATTCTTCCAACCTTGGCTTGGATTGCCTTGGTTGAAATTCCCTTGCCTGTACTGGAGTTGGTTCCCCATGTAGTTAGCTTCCTGCTGCATCTCCTCAAGTATAGCACATTGATCATTGATATGGTCACCACCACAAAGATCGCATAGCTGCTGTGCTTGGGAGACATTACGAATCTCCTTTGGAAGTTGTGAGAGGATCTTTGTCAATGTATCTAGCTTTTGGTTCAAAAGATGATTTTGAGCTAGCATTGCGTCATCTGCAGGTAAGTGCAAGACTCCTCTCTTTTGCGTTGGTGCGCCCCTTTCACTATACGCTTCTTGTCCATTAGTTGTCATACTCTCTATTAAGTCATAAGCTTTATCCTCAGTCTTCTGTTTGATATTACCTCCAACTGAGGCGTCCAACATCATCTTAGACTACATATTTAGTTCACCAAGGTAACCAAGAACAAGGGTTATCTTGTCAAACCCGTGAACTGGTGTTTTCCTAAGTAGGCCTTTGAATCGCTCCCATGCTTGACTTAGAGTTTCTTCCATGCCTTGCTTAAATGATGAGATCTACAGTCTTCCCTAAGTAACTTTAGATTGTGGAAAATATTTGTTGACAAATTTTGTAGCCACATTCTCCCATGTAGTAAATGTCCCTTCAGGGAAGGAATTAAGCCATGTCTTAGCATTGCCTCCATATGAGAATGGGAACAAGCTAAACCTTACTCTATCATCTGATACACCTGCCATCTTCACTGTATTGCATATCTCACTAAACATTGTCAAATGGTCTTAGGGGTTCTCATTTGACAGGGCGTGGAACTGATTGCTTTGCATCAGGTGTATAAGTGCTGGATTCATCACCATGTTGGTCGTTTGATCTGTAGGCATGGCTGTTGATGAGTCAATATTTTATTGATTCCACTTAGTTTATTGTACTAGAATTAATCAGGGAATTATGTTTAATTGTCTGGTATTTTCCCGTTTCTGCTAATTGTGCTTAATTTGACCGGAAATTCTAATTTTAATTAATTTGAATTTTCTGAGCTAATTATTTGCATTATTATTTTCANTTTGAGTGTTGATATTAGAGGCTTGCCAAGTCTGTTTGTGTTTGCTTTCTTGAGTGCATTGAGTTGACATTGTTTACCATAGACACTTGAGAGAAACACTGATAGTGCATCTGTGAGGCTTTGTTGCTTTTGATTCACCTCTTGAACTGATTGACTGTTTTTCCATGTTTTGAACTGCTTCGATGAATTCATGAGTATCTGCTTTCCTTGACTTTGTGTTGGATATTGTCTACTTCCCTTTCTTTGTCCAGATTTCTTGAGAACTGTGTAATTCTGCTTCTTTTATTGTCAGTCTTTGTTTTCTATCTGTTGAGTCTGTGTCACCTTCCTAATTGCTTCTGAACTGTTCCCTGATTTGCGTCTTGATTTTGCCTAGGAGTGCAAAAGACTAATTGTGGTCTATTTTGATGAGTCGATATTTTATTGATTTCACTTAGTTTATTGTGCTAGCATTAATTAGGGAATTGTGCTTAATTATCCGGTATTTTCCCGTTTTCGCTAATAGTGCTTAATTTGACCGGAAATTATAATTTTAATTAATTTGAATATTCTGAGCTAATTAATTGTATTTTTAATTGCAGGGAAAATTTTGGAGATACAATTTGGAGCATTGGGAAGGAGACCAAATAAATTCAAGACTCTCAAATTAGACATATTAAATTTTAGTTATATTGTAATTTAATTGTTGAAACTTTTTGGACAAACTTTTGCACATTGGGCCATTAAAAATATGAGGGGCCCAAAGTTGTAAGACACTTGGCACCTCTTTAGGGTTTTAGGGTGGACTCCACCCATTTTTATTAGGACACATGGTCCTAGGAAGGAGGAACCCGCCATCATTTTCTTTTTGAGTTGGGAGGGCTGGAACGTTAGGGCTGTAACGTTTTTGCATTTGGCTTTGAAAACCATGTCTTGGCATTTTGGTGATGGATGAATACAAAAGGGGGGCAGCGTTTTCTTTCTTTTTTTATTCGAAAAGCAATTTTTCTTTTCCAATTATTGAAGCAGCGCTGAAGTAAGAGTGTGTGCATGGTGATGTTGCAAAGATAACTATAATTTCTTTACCTTTTCTTTTTCTTATAGTTGGAATGAAAAGAGATTAGGTGTGAGTCCAGGTGATGGGACGTTGGCAGCATAGGTGTAGTGTTTTTGTTCCATTATCTCTTTTAAAGTGAAGAGTGATTAGACGGTAGAAGTTGGTAGGTGTACGGTGATTTAGTTTGGAGTGTTGTAGATGATTCTTAGGATGCATTTTACTTTCTTTGCTTTTCTTTTAATGAATTGAAAATAGATTAGGTAAGATAGAGGTGTGGGATGGTGGCAGCCGTAGGGTAGCTAGTATTTCTTTTCTTTTATTTATTTGATGCATATTAGAATGGATTAGGTGTAGGGTACGGTGGTGGCATTTGAAGAGATGAAATTTCATTCTTGATTGGTGATGCACAATCATTTATATAGGCTTGGGAGCTGATTCCCACTGCTAGCATATTTTACCAATTTCCATGTATTTCCTTGCTTCTAAAAATGGGTGCAGAGGTGGTGATTCATTTGCACACGGTTTGCTTTCATTTAATTTGGAGAATCAATTTTCTTGGCTTAAAAATAAAGAAAGCACTTGGAGAATAAAAAAAAAGTCTTCCCTTGTTTACATTGCAACAACGCATAGACCGTGAGAAAATGCTTTATAATACATATGTTGATTGCATTTCATTTTTTTTATTTCCTGCCAAGTTTAAAGTTAGTGCAGTGATTCATCATTATGCGTTTCAAGGTTGACAGCCACCTCTGCAAATTGGGTTAATACCATTAGATTCACTCGTTGGTTTTAATGTCATTTCATTGATGATATTTGTCTATTGCATTTCAATGAATTCATGCAAGTAAGGGTCACACCCCTTTGAATTTTTTTTCCACCTGCTCGTGCTTGCTCTGTTTTCTTCCTTTAGAGCATCATTTTTTTTATTTATTTATCCTAATTCTACCACCGTGGGCTACTCTTTCTTTTGTTCACCAAGTTTATGTTTCATTGTCTTAGTTGGAATGTCTTCGGTCCTATTTATTTTTGTTGTTAGTTGGCCTTTAATTTAATTGGTAGGATCGTTTAGTTCACTATTTTCATTCGCTTTAATATCTTCAACAATGTTCGGTTTGTTTAATTTTAATTTTAATTTATTCATCCGCATTCACAAACCTTTTACAACCCCCCCTACACTTCGTGTTTGACCTGATTCCTGAACCGCAGTTGGTCCTTGAGAGACGACCTAGGAGTCACTTCCTAGTTATACTGCATATCTAATTTCGCATCAAATTTGCATGGGGTGTGACACCCATCAACGTGTTTACATGCTTTAACGTGTTTTAAAGCTGAAAATCACGAGCACTTTTATGAACTTATTCTTGTACGACAAAGTGATAGTACAGTCAACTACATTACTAATGGATTCGACTATGCTAAAATCTTTGTACAGATTTTGAGAATCGGTGCTATGTGTTATTTTGAGAAGAAAAGAATTTCAAAGTGTTTTACATGTTGATAATCGACTGTGTGTGCTACACATTCGACTGTATCTGTTGTCTGATTTGAAATTTTGTTATGCTCTTGCACTCTAACGGCTATATTTTTAAAAGTTAGTTGAGCATTGGTGACTTAATCAATTGTATTAAATGTGGTTTGTTTTTGGTTGACTGAAAGCTGTTATGTTGACTGTTTTGTTATAATTGTCATAATCCAGTCGACTGAATTAGTAGCGTATTCGACTGAGAAATCATCTAACTAACAGAAATCTATAAATATGCTGAACACAAGTCTCTTTAGAAGA
Organism: Vigna radiata var. radiata; assembly: GCF_000741045.1. NCBI lineage: Eukaryota > Viridiplantae > Streptophyta > Magnoliopsida > Fabales > Fabaceae > Vigna > Vigna radiata. Next base: position 573,987 of record NW_014543436.1, on the reverse strand, counting down.
CTTTTGATGAACTGAAAATTTCATTTCTGTTTCATATTTCACTTAGCTCCAAGAATTCTCTAAGAAGACGGTGATGATCTTTCTTGAAAGAGATTAAAAGAGGAGATTATACTGTGCATTCATTGTCTGATCAATATCTGCACAAGAAGGTGTTCTGTGATTGATCATGAAGGTTTGGCATCCTATAAAGACTGCTGGAATTGATTGTGCTGCTTGACATTCGTGAACACTGCTGGTTTTTTGACCTGTTGATTTCACGGGATAGCACACTTTGAGGATTGTTCAAAGTGGTGTTGGCAGATTGTAGAAGAGGGGATTCTTGCTGCAAGTCTTGTTGGTTTATTGCCTATATTTTGGTTTTGGGTTAGAGAGGAGATTTATATTTTTGACGTGGAGGTCTTGTATAGATTCCTTGTTGTAAAAACTGCAACCATTATAGTGCATTTGCTTCCTGGGTTGGAAGGACACTAGATGTAAGCATTATTGGCCGAACCAGTATAAAAACCTGTGTTTGCATTTCTCTATCCCTTATCTTTTACATTACAGTCGACTTTATTATTTACGCAGTTGATAACGGTTTAAAACAGTGTTATTTGTTATGTGATTTTGATACTAAAAGCACCTTTTTTCACCTAGAAACTTGCTTGGACTCATATGTTTTCAATAAAATGTGTCAATAAGAGAGTTGAGGTTGCTTTCAATGGTTTTCTAACAAACTCCCCTTGTTTTGATAGAGATTGAAGTAACACTGGAAGAAGAAGTAAAAAGCCAAGAAGATGGAGCTCAGAAAAGGTCAATAAGGCACCAAAAGAAGGGAAAACGCGAAGCCCGAGCGACCAGGAGTGCAAAGCAAGCGTCCAGAATCAACGCTCGTCGCCCGGGCGGTGGCCCCCGACGCCCGGGCGACAGACCTGTGAAGCTTGGGCGTCCAAATCTGACTCCCAGGCCTTACATGAGTCTCAATTCTCGCCCAAGCGAGCTCCCTACGATGCTTGGGCGAGATTTCACTTGGATCGGGCCTTGTGTCTGCTCTGTTTTGATTCTTTTGTACGGGGCCGCACTTTGGGACGCGTTTGTGTTAACAAATTGGCAAGCGTACCAAATCGTTTCAAGTAATAATAAATGGTAAGTCCAAGTATCGTTTTCCCAAGAGACTCACGACACTAAATTGTTGTGCTTTTGCTTAACCAATCAAGACTATAAAAATAATATTTTGGGATTTTTATATATAAAGTGCAGAAAAATAAACATGAATGCAATTTGATCAATTGAGGTTAAACACAAAAGTGGATGGAGGATGTTGATAAAATGAGATGGATTTGTTGCTAGGATTCAGATTTCACCCAACCACTCTCTCTTATTTACTCCTCTTGTTTTATTTGCTTGAATATCTAATTGTTATGCAACTTTCTTAGTCTACCCTTAACCCGATCCCTCGGCGCAAAGAGCCTATTACTAATTACTGGCTTGCTATCCCTAGCCTCCCCTAGCAATTAATAANGCATTATAGAACAGAAGCAAAAACAATTGATCGTCCTACCCGTATCCCTAGGTGGTATTGCTTAATCAAGGAATTTCCCCCAGTTCATGACAGTACTATACGTTCCCGTATCAATAGAGACAAACAACGATTATCGAATGAGTTAAACGATAAAAGCTTTAAGCGAAGAAGAGAAACCCAACAATTGATAATAAAAGCATATGAAAATCATATAAATAAACAAGAGTTTCAATAAAAAAAGAGTTTAGAGGTTACATCTTTCCCCAGCAACAAATAAGATTAGATCCCCATCGTCATGGAGAAACTAGGTGAAGAATGGAATGAAAGAGATAGAAACCCTAAAAAGGAGAAAAGGAGAGTTGTCACCATCTCCAAATCTAGCCCCAAAGGGGTGAAATAACATAAACCCTAAGACGTTCTGGCCTTTAAATAGGGCATAAAAATGACATAAAACAAGTTCAAGCCCAAACAGATCATAAAAAATAACATAAAACAGATCCAGGCCCATCTGACAATCGCCTCGCGCCTAATTTCACCGCCGGGCGGTTTCCCTCAAGTCGCAATACCGTCGGGCGCTCAATTTCACCGCCCGGCGCTAGTCAACTGCACTCTGGTCAACTTTTCAGCATTCTGGTCAACTGGTTGACTGGTTGACTTCTCTGGTTGACCGGTTGAGTTTTCTGGTTACTGGTTGACTTTTCTGCATTTTGTGTGACTTTTCTGCACTCCAACCATTTGATAATTCAACCATTCTTTCAAGTCATTCCAAAAACCTACAAAATCAAGGGAATTTAACGAAAAAATCATAAAACACGTCATCAACTCTTTTATTCAAAAAAATAAAGAAAACTCATGATTCCAAGCAAGTTTCTAAGTCAAAAGGGTGTTTTTGATATCAAAATTAAGTATGAAAATAACTGTTTTTAAACCTTTATCAGTCTGACACTATTTAAAGGACCCTGGGGCTCTAGGTTTTGCATCCCTGGCAGAGAAGAGCATAGCAATACACTTTTAGCCAATTCTTAGTCTTCCATTCTCTTATTTTCTTCCATTATTCATAGAGTTTTGGGGAACTAATTTCTATTTGTCTTTAGGGAATGATGTAACCTTTTAAACTCTCATGTATTTGAATTGATTCTTAATTTCATATTCTTTTCCATTAATTGTTAGAGTAATTCATTTGTTCTTATTGCTTGCTTATACAATAGCATGCTCTGTGAGTTGCACGAGTGCCGACAGGTTCCTTTCAATTCAGGTCCTTATTGAATTACTCCTAAAGGTTATATTGCTCAGGAATGAGGGTATAAGTCTCAGTCATCTTAACCTCTTGATCTTCACATCTTTTTACCAAGAATGCTAGGAATCGTATGAACTGGTAATTAGGGACAGGCTTATTTACCGAGGGATCGGGTTTAAGTGATTAAGTGAGGGGATGTTAGCATCAATGAATAAAGAAGAATTCTTATATACATGAGAGGGAACTTGGTGAAGTCTAACCCCAACAACATATCCATCTCATATTAATCAACCTCCGTTCATCTCTATGCTCTTTTGCCACTGATCAAATATATTTTGCTTTATTTTATTATTTTTGCAATACAAACCCATGATCGCTTTTCTTCTAAGTCTTAATTAATCTTGTTTTCACATACTAGTTCAACACCGAGAGTCCTCTGGGATACGATACTTGGTCTTACCATTTTATATTACTTGTGCGACTCGGTACACTTGCCTATTTGCCCCAACAGCAGTCAACTACGTATTTTCCGCTGCATACATATTCTGATTGCTTGCATTTCAAGAAAGTTTGAAAAGCTTTAGACTTTGATTACAAGATTGCGAAAAGAACCTATTATTTGAAACAACACCAATTCACCTCCCCCCCCTCTTGGTGAAGAAAGAGGCCAGCCTGTTTTCCAACAATTGGCACCAGAGCTGGTTTTCATAAGATATTTGAAAAACTAGTCGATTCTGTTTTTCTCTGATTCGACTATACACCTAGGGAAGGCTTCCTGTTTTCAAACTTTTGGGGAAGGTGCTTCAACAAACAGACCACCTCTGTTTGCTGGTGAAAATTATCCATTTTGGAAAATTAGAATGCAAATCTTTCTTGAATTGCAAGACAAAGGAATCTTGGATGCTACTTTAAATTGACCTTTTGTGCCTACAAAAATTGTTGAGAAAGAAACTGTTTTGAAACCTTTCACTGAGTGGACTGCTGATGAAAATAGAAAAGCTCAGTATGATATTAAAGCTAGAAATATTATTGCCTCTGCACTAGCTGTTGATGAATTTTTCAGGATATCTCAATGCAAATCCGCAAAGGAAATGTGGGATGTCTTAGATGTAACTCATGAAGGCACAAATGAAGTGAAGAGAGCAAGAAAGAATTCACTGATGCAAGAGTACAAATTGTTCAGAATGAAAGCTGGTGAAAACATCTATGATGTGCAGAAACGATTCACTCACATTGTTAATCATCTCATGGCTCTCGAGAAAGTCTTTGATAAGGAAGAGATCAATATCAAGATTCTGAAAAGTCTCAACAGAAATTGGAACTCAAAAGTCACAGCAATATCTGAATCCAAAGATCTCACAACAATGAACATGGCTACCTTGTGTGGCAAGTTACGTGAACATGAATTGGAACTCGGTAGATTGAAGGATGAAAAGGAGATTGAAGAAAAGAAGTCCATTGCTCTGAAAGCTACAAGCAAGAACAACTCTGAAACAAAGATGGACGAAATAGAATTGATGACCTTGATGGTAAGAAAATTTAGTTGACTTATTCAAAATGATAATCAACTGTCTAACCATGCAGGTCAAGGTAAAAAGAATAGCTTCAGCAAAAACGCTATCAAGTGTTACGAGTGTGGAAAGGAAGGACACATCAAGCTTGATTGTCCTGAATTACAGCCGAAGCAGAGAGGAAAGAAAAGATTCCCTCAAGGCAAAAATCTGAAAAGAAAAGTAGCATACATTGCTTGGGAGAATACAGATTCTGAAAGCTCAAGTGATGAAGATATTGATCAAGATGAGGAATCTAACATTTGCCACATGGCTGGAACATCAAGTAATGACAGCGACAGTGATGAAGAATTTTAGAAGCTACCAATAGAAGAGAAGTATCAGCAACTAATTAAAACATTCATAGAATTGCATGATGAAGCAATGGACTACAATACAAGGTAAATCGACTAAACTCTGAAAGAAGAGATTAATAACCTTGTTGCTGAGAATGAAATATAAGAAAAAAAGTTAAATGAAGCTTTGTTATCTGCTAAAAATGTTAAGATTAAAATTGTTACAGTTGTTGACGGATTGGCAAGCGTACCAAATCGTTCAAGTAATATAATTAGTAAAACCCAATATCGTTCTTCCCAAGAGACTCGAAAGGCTTTCTCGTTCACGTGAATTAAAATAATAAGAATTGAAAATAAAAATAATTAATTTGATTTGAGAACAAAATGCAAAAGAGATTGATTCAATTCACCAAAGAAAACAATGGATGAATGAATGTTGTTGGGGGTTTACAATTTCATTTAATCCGCTCTCTCTTATCTACTCCTCTTGAATATTAGTTTGATTAATTAATTGTCATGCAACTTTCTTAGCCTAACCTTAACCCGGTCCCTCGGCGAAAAGAGCCTAATATTAATTACTGGCTTGCTATCGCTAGCCTCCCCTAGCAATTAATACAGCATTATAGAGCAGAAGTTAAAAGCAATTGATCGTCCTACCCCTATCCCTAGGCGGTATTGCAAAATCAAGAAATTACTCACTAGTTCATGACATTATTGTACGTNATGTTGATGGGCCCAAATTGTAGTGTGACACTTGTCACCCTAGGTTTATTTTAGGGTGGACCCCACCCCATTTTTGGACGACACATACCCTTCATTTAAGTGCACCCGTCACACACATTAGAAAAGAGGCTGCTGCTGCAATGTTATTTTCATTTTCGACTTTTGCAACGTTCTTGTAAAGAAAGTTCTCTTTTCTTTGAGTCATGTTGATGATACTAGACTTTGGATGAATGGAAAGAGGCCAACTGCTACACATTTGTTTACTCTTCTTCAGTTTTCACTAAAAAAAAAAACGTTGTTGCTGCTTGGTAGAAGGAGTAGTGTCACGGCTTTGAAGGTGAACACGTTGCTGCTGCTTCAAGCCGCAACCTTCATATATTTGTTTTGGGTAAAACGTTTTTCTGGATTAAATAAAAACAAGTGCTGATTCAATCTTGGGTTTCACGGTCTAATGATTTAATTACTTGGAGTTAGATTGTATTTTTCGTTAGCTGTTGTTCGTGCGCTGTTTCAATTCAATTGGAGAGAAAGAATTAATATTTTGCAAGCTGGAGGTGACGGCTGGGAAATGATTATTGGTTGTGTACTTTTATTTCTTTCAACTCTTTACCGGTGCTAAAGTTGTCTTCACTTCATTTTACATTTAACTTTTTCAATTTCCTTGGGAAGAACATGTTGCCACAAGGTTTCTTTAGTTTATTATTTTTTTACATTTGAGTGTGTTGTTTCGTTTCACGGTTTGTTTCTAAATCTTTAGCTAACTTTGCATCTTAAATTGTTTCAACACACTTTTGTAAGTTATATTTCAGCTGCACCGGTCTCGAGGTTTGGTTTTGCAATTATTAGCTTGAATGATATTTTTTCTAAATTAGCCATTACATTCAATGATTCACGCTAGTATTGAATTTATTATGCTGCATTGTGTTTTTAATTTAGTGTTGCATTTTAGTAATTTTAACTGTGCTAGATATTTGTTTGTTACAGTGTTGGGTTTAATATTTTCTTTCATTTTAATGTTGTCTAGTGTGTTTGGTAGTGATAATTTAACTGTGATGTTAGCTTAGGTTAGTTAGTTGGTCATTAATAAAATTATTTTGTCTCCTTGAGATTATTCATGAGACTCTTGCACTTTAATTGCCATACTGCTGCTTTGATTTTGCTCAATATTTAATTCGTTGTCTGCCTGCGAATAGGTATACGCTTAGTTGCCTAATCGGTGTTTAATCTTCGCTTAGTTGATTAGACTGTATGGTGCATGACTGATTAGATTTGTGTATTGAATTCGCTTAGTTTGCAATTCTGAACACCGAATTAGCCTTCGCTTAGTTGGGTGATTTGTGTTGGATTTGGATTAGAGTAGTGTGTACTTGTCTTTAATCTGGGATTGGAAGCATACTAATTGAGTTAATGACCGACCATTTTTTTTATTTTGTATTTGATTCCGTTTTTATGTTTATGTCTGCATTTCAGTTTTACATTTCTGTTTGCATTCGTCTTTTGATTTAGTTCATCCGCATTCACAAACCTTTAACAACCCCCCCACTACGTGTTTGATCTGATTCTCGAACCACATTTGGTCCTTGAGAGACGACCTAGGAGTCATTCTTACCTATACTGCATTTTTCATATGCAATCAAATTTGTATGGGCCACGACACCCATGACCTATGCTGTTAAAATGGAAAGGGCCAACTGCATTTGATTGGTCTGCAAGAGTGCGTCTTAGAGGAGTTCTTTCAGGCATATCCTCTATTCTTCTATCTGGTGAAGGTGATAATAGTCTTTCAAGGGAAGGAAACAAATCCCTAGATGGGCGTCTGACTCTCCTTCTCCCCCTTCCCTCGCTTAAGCCTTCAAGAAGAGGTTGCGTATTTTTCTTGCTCCTAGTATGTTTGGGTTCCAACTGCATGCACAAGAAACACAAACCCTAGTAGCACTTTTTTATAAAAAAAATAAAAATATAAAAAGATAAAAAGATATGTACAATCAAGTCAAACTTAATCAATTTACACTACTAGATAAGTTAAACCACGAGTCCCCGACAATGGCGCCAAAAACTTGTTAAGCCACTGGCAAGTGTACCAGATCGTTATCAAATAATATAACTAGTAAACCCAATATCGTTTCTCTCTGCCAAAAGAATCCCCTTCTAATTCGCACTGGGGCTATATATAAGCCCAAAAAGATAACAAAAATATTACATAATCTAGCTAATAAAAACAGACAACCGCCCATGCGCCTAAGTTCACCGCTAAGCGGTTTGCCTCTTACCGCTTTGACCGCTCAGCGGAAAAGCTGGCGCTCAGTGGCTTTCTTGACCCTTCTTTTCATCATTTTTCTCCTTCTTTCATGGGTCTAAATCCATCTTGCTTCACTTCCATCTTCAATTCACCTTAAAACCCTGCAAAACAATGTAAAACAAGCATAATATCTCTAAAACAAACTTTTGACTCTCACAAGACTCAACTAAGTGTTTTACTTGATTTAAAGCCCATTCTAAGCCATAAAAGGTGTGTTTTAATATCAAATTTAAGCATGAAAAGAACGGTTTTTAGACCGTTATCACCTCCCACAAAAAATCACTCTCACGCTCCCTCTATTTTCTTGTTGCTTCATCATTCAATTAACATATCTCTCGCACTCTTCTCTTCACTTTTTTCTCCCTTAAGGCCTCTTTTCTTTCTGTTTAGCTCCTTGACCTTTCTCGTGCATCTTCCATCGCAGAATTTTCTGTTATCTCATTGGTAAGTGTACCAAATTGTATAAGTAATAAATAAAAAAGATCAAATATCGTTTTCCAAGAGACTCGTGTAACACCAAACAATCGTATAAATACTTAACTAATCAAGACTAAATAATGATTCCATTAATTAGTAAAATGAACTTTTGTAACTAAAACACTTGGAAATGAAGTTAGATTCGAAATGATATGTGTTGATAGGGGGGAGCTATGAGCTGAACCCATATCTCACATGTGTTTTTGATGATGACAAAAGGTTTTTATAGTTTCTTGTCCAACTAAATGGCAAAACAATTGCTTGATTATATTTGTGTTTGCACTTGAATTAAATGGTATATGTATTCATTGGTTGAAAATGAATTATTGGTTGAAACACATTGCCAAATGCATATTTGTATGAAATATATCGATTAACTGTTCGTATAATCTGTTATATTCCATCAGATTTCAGCATATGCATAATAGGGGCAAAACGACTATGTTTTAACCGATTACATTAAGTGTATAATTGATTAAAACTCGTTGTTGTGCCAGTACATGTTTGTTGAGTGCATTGAGTTGTTTTGAATGGAATTTTTTTTTAAAATTGCTTAAGTATGGAACTTAACCGATTACATTATTTTCTTAATCGATTAAAATGTGTTTTATATGAAAACTTTTTTCTTGGAAAGCCATAACTGTCAATAATGGTCATATTTTAAATGTTGTGACTTGTATGATATGATTTAATCAATTGCATGCACATTTAATCTTTTAAATCCTGTGCAGATGTAAAATTGTTAAAGCAGAAGGAAAATCTTAACAAATTACATTAAATGCTTAATTGATTAAAATGCGTCAGAGTTGAAAAAACTTATAAATAGATGCATTGCTCTCTGTGTTTCAAAAAATTTATGACTTTAATCTTTCATAACTAACTTGATTGTTGAGATTAATTGTAGAGCGTCCTGATTTATTGAAGAATCATATATTGCTACATTGGAAAGAAATCCTTAAAGATTCTTGGAAGACTGTAGTGCTTTCATATAGCTGATTATTCTACATATTGTGGTGTACTATTTCATATCAGTGTTCATCTACAATTTGGTTGATATTGTCCATGTTGCTTTGCGCCAGGAAGAGTACTTTGTGGAGTTCTATTACTTGTGTTGAGATTGTTGATAAGGGAAACACTGGTTTAGCTAAACCTTACAATCTCAGATAGCTTCTGGTTTATGATGATGACAACACATTATTAATAACAATACATGTTGTTACATATTTATATGTGTTGTTACATGTTCATATGTGTTACATGTTCACTACTTTCATGTGTATGATTACTTGAGAACATGTTTGTGTTGATTTTGTCTATGTGTGCAAATTCACCGCGTTCTACATAAGATATCATCTGTGATTTCATAACATTTGATTTAGAAAAGAAAACCACCGCGTTCTATGTGGCAAAACAACAATTTTAAGTCGACTTCATTATGAAGCAAGTCGATTAAAACTCGTGGCTTTGCATAAACTTTTTAAAACAATGTTATGTGTATTTTTCCAAAGAAAGATTTTCAAAACTGCATTGAAGTGTGACAAAGTCGATTGAATGCGCAAACTACTCGACTTAGTTAGTTATATCTTGAAATTGTGTTGATGCTTGTGATGTCCAACAACTATATTTTTTATCTTTGACCAAGTATTAATTGTTAGTCAACTGAATGAAAGGCGTAATCAATTAAGTTGTTTTGACTGCTATTAAACTATTATAACTGTTATAACTATCTAAGGTTAATCAAATTTATTAGTAAGGTAGTTGACTTGAGGAGCGTCAGTTCTGTGATTAACTATAAATAGAAGCAAATTTGATTTCTATAGAGACTTTTGTTAATTTAACGATTTCAATTGATTCTTTTTAGATTTGTAAAACGTGCTAAAGCTCCAAAAACTCATCAAGAAAGACTATGGTGTTCATTCTTTGGTGTTGCTTGGAGAGCCAGATTTTGTGCTGAAAGACAGATTGATCATACTGCACAGTGAGGTGTTTCTAATACGTGATCAACTACTTCTCTCAATCTTGTGAAGATTGTGGCTGCCATGTTGTGATTACAGGAAAAGGACGTGCTGCGTTATGGGACTTTGAGGATTGTTCAAAGTGATTAAACACTGCACAAGAGGGCATATCTTGTTGTTGTTCTTTGTGTGTATATGCCCATATTTTGGTTAGAGGGTTAGATAGGTGTTTTATATTTTGACGTGGAGGTCTCTATAGAAACCTTGTTGTAAAAACCTTGACCATTGTAGTGTATTTGCTTCTGGGTACAAGAAGGACACTAGATGTAGGCAATTTGGCCGAACCAATATAAAAACTACGTTTGAATCTTCTATCCCTAAACTGTTTACATTTCAAGTCAACTTTATATTTCACCTAATCAACTATTTCCATTGGACTTGAATTATCATTTTCCTTGCGTTTCAAGAAACTTTTGAAATTTCTCTCTTTTACGAAAAAGATTTTAAAAAGACTCTGTTTTTTTTTATTTCACCAATTCAACCCCCCTCTTGGTGTTAAAATTAAGCCATTCTATTTTCAACAATTGGTACCAGAGCTGGTTGTCATAAGATATTTGACAAACTAGTCGATTACATTTTTCTTTGAATCGACTATTCCTGGAAAATGGCTTCTAGTTTTGAAACCTTTGGTGAAGATGCATTGACAAACAGACCACCACTATTTGCTGGTAAAAGCTATCCTTTTTGGAAAATCAGAATGCAAATTTTTCTTGAATCAGTGGATAGAGGTATTTGGGATGCAACTGTAAATGGTCCTTTTGAGCCAACTCATGTTATCAATAGAAAAACTATTTTGAAAAACTTTTTTGAGTGGTCTCAAGAAGAAAATTGTAGGGCACAATATGATGCCAAAGCACGTAATATAATTGCCTCTGCACTAACAGTTGATGAATTTTTTAGGATCTCTCAATGCAAAATTGCCAAAGGAATGTGGGATGTGCTGGAAGTCACACATGAAGGCACGAAAAAGGTCAAGAGAGCTAGAAAGAACTCGCTAATACAGGAGTATTGAATTTTCAGAATGAAGACTGGTGAAACCATATATGAAGTTCAGAAAAGATTCACTCATATTGTTAATCATCTAATGACTCTTGGGAAAGTGTTCGATAAAAAGGAGATCAACATAAAGATACTGAAAAGTTTGAATAGAAGCTGACAACCAAAAGTCACTACAATCTCTGAATCAAAGGATCTAACGAGCATGAACATGACTGCCTTGTTTGGGAAGTTAAGAGAACATGGCTACCTTGTTCGGGAAGAGTGTTAAGCCCCTGGTAAGTGTACCAGATCGTTATCAAGTAATATAATCGGTAAGGCTGAGTATCATTCTCCCAAAAGACTCTTAGGCCTTATCTTTCATGTAGATTGATTGCATAAGACTTGAAAAAGAAATAATTTTGTAGTTGTATGCAAAACGAAAATAAACACGCAAATGCAAGTTGAATCAATTGACAAGTAAAAGATATGAATGAAGGGGTTGTTGGGGTTTACAACTTCATCCTTATCCACCCTCTTATATCTACTTTTCTTATTAAATTCGCTTTATTATCAATTGTCATGCAAACTTTCTAGTCTACTCTAAACCCGATCTCTAGACGAAAAAAGCCTATCACTAATTACTAGTTTACTATCTCCAGTATCGCTTAGTAATTAGCAATGCATTGATGCTAAACTGATTTTATCGCCTAAAATCAGAACAAACTAAGTTTCCCCACTAATGTAGTATAGGGGTCAACATAGGTATCAATCCAAGGACTCATTGAAATTAAGTTTAAAGTGTATAGTTAAATCTTGCTTTTATTTTGTAATTACTACTAACAGACAAGGTGGGGGAAGATAAATGCAAGAAATAAAACTAAAAAGGAAAAGAAAAGCTAGACTAAATTTTGTTTAAAGAAAGAAAATAAGAAAATGGAATGCAAAAGAGAAATTAAAATATGGACCTCAACAGCTAGAATCTAAAAGTATGGAAGAGCTAGAATCTAATTATACCTAAAACAGGACCTCAACTGGATGTATTATGCAAAAGAAAAAAAGGATTGAATCTGAAAAATAAAACTAAAGCATCCTAATTACTAAATGCATAAAATCGATAATGAATAACCAAAAGAATCAAATCCAAAAATAGAATGGAAACAACAAATGAAAACAGCCGAGAACTGTAAATTGCACCAATTCAAATCTCTAGGCATTACAAATTGAAATAAACTTCAACTAACTTATCCAAAACAATTAACAAGTTCAAATCTCGAATGAATCAAAAGAAAACTTTAAAATTGCATCAAATCAAAACTAGAAACAAGAATAGAACAATAGAATTGAAATTTATTCAAAGAAAAATGGAAATTATACCAATAGAAAGGAACCGAGCAAACCACTGGCTGTCACCACCGTGGTTTCCCGATCAAAAGTCCAAGATTTACAATAGAAAGCTACTCTACGAAAAGCATTAAACCTAAACTAAGAGTATGAAATCAAATCTGAGAAACTGTTCACGGTGTCTATCACCCACCGCTTACAACACAGCGTCGTATCTCACATTCGCCTTCACGGGTGGAGTCTGTCACTCTCCACCCTTCAGACACTAGTTCGCGGAGTCTGTCACCCTCTCGCTATTCCCAGTGCTGCAGGTACCACTTGCCAAAATGCTGCATTCTAATAAAGCTCAGCCCATGCCAACTATTCATCAACAACCCAGTTCAATAATGGCCCAATTCCTACTTGCTGCAGCACAATAATTCCTACAAACATTAAAAAAAAAATATACCGGTGAAGTAAAATGAAAAATAAAGCCTAAAAGAAATAAAATTCTATTTTTAAATTTTATGAATATTTTTCTAAAAGATAAAATTCCTAATTATTAAAAAAACTATTTTATTTAACTAAAAAGACAAAATTAACACTATTTTAACAAAAATCCTATATTTTTCCTAATTAATTTAAACTACCTTAATTCTAGAAAATTAAAAGCTAAACTATCCTAAAAGAAGAATATTAACACACAAAAATGGGGAAAAATAGAGAGTTAACAATTGAATTACAGAAGCAAAAATAATTGATCATCCTACTCCTATCTCTAGGCAGTATTTCTTAATCAAGGGAATTCCTATCAATTCGATTCTTCCCCATACGTCTCCGTATCGACAAAATCAAATATCTTCACACCGAATGAGTTAAATGATATGAGCATTAATCTTAGATAAGAAACCCAACAATTAATAATACAAACGTATCAATAAAATAAGAATTTCAAATTGTCATGCAACTTTCTTAGCCTACTCTAAACCCGATCTGTCGACGAAAAGAGCCTACCACTAATTTCCAGTTTACCATCTCTAGTCTCCCTAACTAATTAGCAATGCAATATATTACAGAAGCAAATACAGTTGATCGTCCTACCCCTATCTCTAGGCAATATTGCTTAATAAAGGGAATTCCTATCAGTTCATGACTTCCCCGTACGTCTCCGTATCGACAAAGGCAAATATCTTCTTATCGAATGAGTTAAACGACAAGAGCATTAATCATAGATAAGAAACCCAACAATTGATAATACAAGCATATGAATAAAATAAGAATTTTAAGAGAGTTTCAAAAGGATTACATTGTTCCCCAACAATAAAGGGTTTAGTTCACCATAGGCATGGTGAAACTAGATGGAATTAATGGAAAAGATGAAAGAGTAAACCCTAGATTTGATAAATTGGAGCCTAAGCATCCAACAAACCGTCTCCAAGGAGTGTAGAAGTGCTCTGGACGTCTCTGCTTGCCAAAAGATTCCCTTAATCATCGAACTAGGTCTATTTATAGCGAATAAAAGTAACAGAATTTAAGCCCAAGCCCATCATTTACGTGCTCAACGCTCAATTTCGCCGCTCATCCGTGGACCTTATAATCGCAGAGCGCTCAACGCTCAATTTTTCCGCTCAGCAGTGGACCTCCAAGTCACAGGACGCTCAGCGGCGCCGCTTAGGCGAGAAATAATGACTTCATCCTCGAAGCTAGCGCTCAACGCTGGAATTGGCACTGAGCGGTGATGAAGGTTGAAAAACAGTTATTTTCATATGTCATTTTAAACCAAATTACTCCCTTTACTACTTAAAATGAGCTTAGAATCAAGCAAAACTCAATAAATGAGTCTGTAGAGAGTCAAAAGCTGTTTTTAGCGATATTATGCTTGTTTTGCATTGTTTTGAAGCATTTTTGAGAAAGTGAAGAATGAAGTTAAAGATAAAGGTCGTAGACTCAAGAAAAGAGAAGAAAATTGAAGAATTGAAGAGTCGACGCACCGCCCGGCGGAAAATTCCACCGTCGGGCGGTCCAGGGCGAGGAGTAGGCACCTGGCGTTGGCGCTGGGCGGATTTGCGATTCGAGGGAAACCGCCGGGCGGTAGACCCCTACCGTCGGGCGGTAGTGCGATTTGTGGGAAACCGCCCGATGCCACACTTGTTCTGCCGGGCGGTGGTCTGCTGGGCTTGGGCCTATTTTCTGCTGCGCTCCTTACCTATAAATAGCCCTATTGCTAGTTGAGATGCATTCTTTTGACAGAAGGGGGCGGCCAGACCTAATTTCACTCTCTGGAGAGGATCTCTTGGATGCTTAGGCTCCTTTTCATCTTATCTAGGGTTTACTTTTCCATTCTTCATCCATTTTTCATCTAGATTCACCATGTCAATGGTTTACTAAACCCTATTGTTGTTGGGGGAAACAATGTAATCTTTTGATACTCTCTTTTATTGAAACTCTTGTTTATTTATATGGTTTCCATATGCTTTGATTGTTAATTGTTAGGTTCTCATCTGTGCTTAATGTCTTTATTGTTTAACTCATTCGATAACTGATGTTTGTCTTTATTGATACGGGGACGTACAGTAATGTCATGAACTGGTGTGTAATTCCTTGATTAAGCAATACCACCTAGGGATAGGGGTAGGACGATCAATTGTTTTTCACTTCTGATCTATAATGTTGTATTAACTGCTAGGGGAGGCTAGGGATAGCAAGCCAGTAATTAGTATTAGGCTCTTTTCCCCGAGGGATCCGGTTAAGGGTAGGCTAAGAAAGNTGCATGATAATTAATTAATCAAGCTAATAAATCAAGAGGAGTAAATAAGAGAGAGCGGATTAGATGAAATTGTAAACCCCCAACAACTCCATTCATCCAATCTTTTCTTCTTGTCAATTGAATCAATCTCTTTTGCATGTTCATATTTTATTCACACGTCCAATTAATTAATTTTTATTTTCAAGTGTTACGATTTTAATTCACGCGAATAATAAGGCCTTTCGAGTCTCTTGGGAAAACGATACTTGGACTTACCATTTATTATTACTTGATACGATTTGGTACGCTTGCCAATCCGTTAACAAACGGTGAACTTGACTCTTCTTTTCTTCCTTTTCTCCTCTTTTCTTGAGTCTAAGTCCTCACTTCTTCACTCCCATCCTCAAATCTCATCAAATCCTACAAAACAATGCAAAAACAAGCATAATATATCTAAAAATAACTTTTGACTCTCTTTTGACTAAACTAAGTGTTTTGCTTGATTCTAAGCTCATTCTAAGCCATAAAGGGTGTGTTTTGATATCAAATTTAAG
>NW_014543436.1:530713-550914 GCF_000741045.1 Vigna radiata var. radiata | reverse complement strand
AATAGGGTTTAGTTCACCATGGACATGGTGAATTTAGATGGAAAATGGAAGAAGAATGGAAAAGCAAACCCTAGAAAAGATGAAAAGGAGTCTAAGCATCCAAGAGATCCTCTCTAGAGAGCAAAATTAGGTCTGGCCGTTCTCCTCTGTCAAAAGAATGACTCTGAACTCGCAATAGGGGTACTTATAGGTGAGGAGCACAGCAGAAAACAGGCCCAGGCCCAACGGAGCACCGCCCGACAGTTCAAGTGTGTCGCTCGGCAGTTTCCCATAAGCCTCCAAACCGCCCGGCGGCAAGGGTCACCGCCCGACGGTTTCCCTCAAAATCACCCAGCGCCAACGCCAGTGTCTACTCCTCGCCCTGGACCGCCCGACGGTTTAAGTTACCGCCGGGCGGTACGTCGACTCTTCAAATCGTCAATTTTCTTCTCTTTTCTTGAGTCTACGACCTTTATCTTCAGCTCCATTCTTCATTTCCTCAAAATAGCTACAAAACAATGCAAAACAAGCATAATATCNCTAAAAACAGCTTTTGACTCTCTATAGACTCATTTATTGAGTTTTGCTTGATTCTAAGCTCATTCCAAGTTGTAAAAGGCATAATTAGGTCTAAAATGACATAAGAAAATAAATGTTTTTCAACCTTCATCAACACCCCAAACTTAGAACTTTGCTTGTCCTCAAGCAAACAAATCAAAACAACACACAAAATAAAACTTGGCTTTATCCTTTTCCATCCAATGGTTCAACAATCCCAAGGTACATGACAAAACTACTCAATTAAATATCCTCAGTGAAATCCAAAATAAGATGCATGTATGCTTTCAATCTAGAGATTGCACAACAGATGTTATACATTATGAATGACCAATCCACTAAGCAAANATGTACTCATGAAAATTAAAAGTTCATACCAAGCAAGTGTTTCACTCAATCACTCAAGTGTTTAAGGTGANACTCCAACTCTCTATTGTTCACAAGTCACATGAAACAAAATTGTCATTCATCTCAAACAATCAACATCTTTACATGCAAATGTCATCAAAAGGACTTCTTCAAGGCTTGTAATGAGGTTGGGCTAACAAGAAAAAATGGTTTTTCCAGAAAACAAAATCCTTGAGTTAAAAGAGCTTTCATAATATTTAACAATTAAGCACAACTCTCTTCCTCACCAATCTCACTCATTCCCAACTTCTTTCCTTTTCTTTTCTTTCTCATTGAGCTCATCTTCATGCTTTTCTTCTTTTCTTTTCTTTTTCTCATGATTTTTTTTTTTCTTTTCACAACATTTGAGCTCAATGCTTTTCACTTACTTGAACCTTTTCATCACATACAATTAAGCTGATCCCAACTCAAGGTAAATAATTTCAAGACAAGGTTTAACATCTTGTTTAAGGCTAAGGTTCAAAAAGGGTATAATATTTTCAAGCACTTTGGGTGAAAATTTGACTAGAGAAGGGTTCTCAAAAATGGCCTTGATCATATGACATGTACATGTGATGAATCAATATTTTATATCATTAACTTAGTTTTTCGCACCGAATTGTGTTGATGATTTGCGTTTAATTCTTAGTTATTGTGTCATTTTCACTATTTGGACTTAATTAGACCAATAATTCATATTTAATTAATTTGAATTATTTGAGCTTAATTATTCCTATTTCTATTTTCAGGGCAATTTTGGAATTATACTTTNACAAGTAATTACTCAATTCAGATTTTCAATGGAATCTTATCAAGATGCATACATGCTTTCAATTCAATTCAGTTCACATGATCACATATTTTCCAACAGATGCTTTATTTATGAATGATCAATCACTAAGCACATATGTAATCATGAAATTTATCCATCTTCTCCAAGCAAGCATTTCACTCAATCACTCAAGTGTTTAAGAGGTCACTCCATCTCTCTACTATTCACATGTCACATGAAACAAAATTTCCCTTCATCTAATACAATCAATATTCTCACATACAAATGCCATCACAAGGACTTTTTCAAGGCTTATAATGAGGCTGGGCTAACAAGAAATTTTTTTTTTCTGGAGCACAAAATCCTTGAGTTAATAGAGTTATTTTAACATTCAAGGTGCAAGCACAAACTCTCTTTTAACCAATATAACTCATTCCCAACTTCTTTCCCTTTTTTTTTTCTTTTTACATTGAGCTCATCTTTCATGCTTTTTCTTTTCTTCTCTTTCTTTTCTCATGCTTTTTCTTTTATTCAACACTTGAGCTTAATGCCTTTCTCTTGCCTTTCAAATTTCCCCAACAACCCCAAAATTGAACCTTATCAATACCATACAATTATTCTCAACCCAACTCAAGGTAAAGATTTTCAAAGCAAAGGTGATACGCGGGGCGCAAGCCCAATAAATAAAGAGCAACAACCCAACCCAAGGAGAAGGGTAAAAGAGAGATTTCCACAAGGGAAGAGGGTTGAGTTTAGCAAGATAAGAGATGTCTCAAGAAATTCCCATGCTTCACACGTCATTGCATCTGAAGCATGATTTTGGCTGAAAACGTTGTTGCACCTCCACGGAAGATTGCTTGCTGATTCCAGAAATCCTTCACCCTTTCCATGCTGCATCCACGTGTCTTCATCTGCATCAATTTGTTCTCATCTTCACCGTCTAAGAGCTTGTGGAATTCTATATAAATGTTGCTTGTATTTGTAGCTAGAATTACTTTTGAACCTTGAGAAATATATTTTGTTGATGCATTTCCAGCTATGTTTCTTTCAAAAGTCACCTCCCTGTGCTTCCCCCAAATTCCCTCTAGCTTCTTTCCAACTATGGAGAGCTTCCTGAGCTAGTGATCAGTCCATACAACACCTTCCTTCGCAACTACCTTCATCTTTTTCCGCTGCCTTCCGAACTAGAAACCAGAGCCCATGGAGTAATGATGAAAGCCTCTACTGAATTCATGCTTGGAGAAGCTTCACGGAANCAGAATTGGCAGCGGATGAATGAAACAGTGAAGATGGATGAAGTGTGTTCAAGGTGTTTGATGAAGGTCCGTGGAAGATTGGCTATGGTGTAATGGTGAATTCTAACTCAGAGAGCTTTCCTAAAGGGAAAGGAGCTAGAGGAAGTGCAAGATAACAAAGCACAAAGGTGAACTTGAGAGTTGAGCTGAGATGTCAACANCATTTCATTACTCAAAGTCAAGTTGCCCATTACAAGTGGTGGTGCTCNTCTTTTAAAAGAAGAAGAAGAGNTATGAGGTGTGCAGAGCAAGATATCAATTGAACATGTGCAGAAATGAAGTGTGAAAGGTGTGTTGCACGTGCCAAATGTGGAACATGAGCTGCACTAAGCTATACATTGTAAAAACACGTGAAAAATGCATGGAAATGGTGCTCCACATGTGAGTCTTGGCCAGCTCCTTTGTTGCACGTGGAAAATGGCATAAGTGTGGCTAGCTAGGTATTTTCCATGTGTAAAATGTGTTTAGCAAGTCCTAGCCGTGAGTGATGCATTATTCTTCCCTTTGGTGATCTACAAAACAAGTAAACATATTTAGTTTTTGTAGAAGAAGAAGGTTTAATAGAAAATACTCCATACAAGTAAAGTAGTGAATTCTCCCTCTTCTTCTTGTATTTTCTTTGACATGGCTCTTGTTAGAGGTCCAATATGAAGCTTGGATGGTCCACCATCAGTCCCTCCCTCTTGAAAAAGATTTNCCATATAAATAGTCAAGAGTTTCAATAAAAGAGAGTATCAAAAGATTACATTGTTTCCCCCAACAACAATAGGGTTTAGTTCACCATAGACATGGTGAAACTACATGAAAAATGGAAGAAGAATGCAAATGCAAACCCTAGAAAAGATGAAAAGGAGCCTAAGCATCCAAGAGATCCTATCCAGAGAGCAAAATTAGGTCTGACCGTTCTCCCCTGTCAAAAGAATGACTCTGAACTCGAAATAGGGGTATTTATTGGTGAGGAACGCAACAGAAAACAGGCCCAAGTCCAGCGGACCATCGCTCGGCAGAACAAGTGTGGCGCCCGGTAGTTTCCCATAAACCTCCAAACCGCCCGGAAGTGTAAGGTGCCGCCCGGCGATGTCCCTCAAAACCGCCCAACGCCAACGCCAGTGCCTACTCCTCGCCCTGGACCGCCCATCGGTGTAAATTGCCGCTGGGCGGTGCTTTGACTCTTCATATCTTCAATTTTCTTCCATTTTCTTGAGTCTACGACCTTTATCTTCAGCTCCATTCTTCATTTCCTCAAAATAGATACAAAACAATGCAAAACAGGCATAATATCGCTAAAAACAACTTTTGACTCTCTACAGACTCATTTATTGAGTTTTGCTTGATTCTAAGCTCATTCCAAGTAGTAAAGAGCGTAATTAGGTCTATAAAATGACATATGAAAATAACTGTTTTTCAACCTTCATCAACAGTAGAAAAAGTTTGTGAAAATTGTCTTGCTTATATTGAAAAGATAGGTTACTTAACTAGCACGGTAGCTAAGTTTACTCAAGGAAATGACAATATAGATGATGTACTAAAATCATATAGCAGAGTTATTTATAGACAAGGAATAGGTTAAAAAGTTCAATCTAGCAGAACCAATACTAAGACATTTATTTATTTAAGCAAACCTGCTAAGAATGCATGTTTCTATTGTAATTGTGTTGGTCATACCGTTAGAAATTTTTATTACAGAAATGTTGTTGTTCCTAAAAAATTATATGCTTGGAAACCAAAGGAACAAGTAACAAGGACTGACAATCATGGACCCAAAGTTAAATGGGTACCAGCAACCAAATTGTCTTGCTGGATACAAAACAGATGCAATGTAATCTCAAGGATGGATCAATCTGGTTTAAAATCATTGTCTTGAGAATCTACAACTGGTAAATCTGTATCAATCTACTACATTATGCTTGTATTGATTGGTTGTTGTTGTGTGATTGCATGAATACATTGTCTGTCAGATTAATTGATTGATTGTGTGTAAAACTCTATTTTCATGTGTGTTAGTCGACTGATTTATTAATACATTCGACTATAGTCTGCAAGTGTTTTAAACTTCTGATGTTTAGAATGTTAGAATCTGAATCTGGGGTTTTATGCAATGTCTTTGATGCTTACGTGGTTAGCCACCTAAACCTATTACTGTGTCTGCTACTGTACAAGCAATTTCTCTGATATCCCTTAGACCAAGAAGGTGTGTCCTTCAATTGTGATCTCTCCATGGCCTCCTCTACCCAAAGTTCAAACAGGGGTAAAGGCAAGGAAGTTGTTGTATGAAGAAATCCTGATCCTTCTCGATGGATTAGGGATGATGATTCAAGAAACAAATTTTTGATGAATCCATCAAAAACTGTGGCTCGTCCTTACTATATTAAGTTTAGAAAATTCATAAAAGAAGGATTTAATTTTCCAGATTTACTAGAGGTCCAACATTTAACAAGTCTTGTCCACATGAAGGGTGCTTGGTATCCTGACTTGGTGGAAGTATTCTACCACAATCTTATATTTGAAGACGACATTATGAATTCCAGGGTAAAAGGAGTAAATATTGAAATAGATGATTTCACTTGGATGTTGTTCACTAGACTTGCAGCAAAAGGAGCACTCTCGCATTTGTCCAACTCAGAGTTAAACGTACATTTAAAGAAAAGGGATATGTACTCAAATTGGAGGAGATTTCCTGAGGATGCATCCCAACAAGGAAAGTTTCTTCACGATGGTTTAAAGAAGGAAGAAAGGGTCATTGCTCATATTCTCTCATGGATCATACTACTTGGGAGACTGGTCATTGTTGGGGCAAATCAGCAAGTGTACCGAGTCGCACAAGTAATATAAAATGGTAAGAGCAAGTATCGTATCCCAGAGGACTCTCGATGCTGAATAGTTGTGTGAAAACAAGATTAATTAAGACTTAAAAATAAAAAGAGATCATGGTTTGTATTACAAAAATAAAATAAAGCAAAATAAATTTGATCAGTGGCAAAAGGGCACAGAGATGAATGGAGGTTGATTTGTATGAGATGGATATGTTGTTGGGGTTACTCTTTCACCAAGTTTCCTCTCATGTATATAAGAATTCTTCTTTATTCATTAATGCTAACGTCCCTCACTAAAACACTTAAACCCGATGTCTCAGTAAATAATTTTGTCCCTAATTACCAGTTCATACAATCCTAGCATTCCTAGTAAAAAGATGTGAAGATCAGGAGGTTAAGACGACTAAGACCCATACCCTCATGTCTGAGCAATATAACCCTTAGGAGTAATTTAACAAGGACCTGAATTGAAAGGAACCTGTCAGCACTCATGCAAATCACAGATCATGCTATTGTATAATCAAGCAATAAGAACAGATAAATTACTCTAACAATTAATGGAAAAAGCATATGAAATTAAGAATCAATTCAAAGACATGAGAGTTCACAAGGTTACATCATTCCTCAACAACAAATAGAAATTAGTTCCCCATAAACATGGGGAACCTATGAACAATGGAAGAAAAGAAAGAATGAAAAGACTTAGAATTTGGCTAGGAGTGTATTGTTATGCTCTCTTCTGCCAGGGATGCAAAACCTAGAGCCCCAGTGTCCTTTAAATAGCGCCAGACGCGTCCCAAAGTGTGGCCCAGTCCAAAAGAATCAAATCAGAGTAGAAACAGGGCCCAATCCACGTCAAATCTCGCTCAAGCATCGTAGGGAGCTCGCCCGGGCGTGAATTGAGGAATCTGTAAGAGTTGGGCACCAGTTTTGAGCGCCTAGGCTACGAGCGTCCGTCGCCCGGGTGTCGGGTCTATCGCTCGGGCAACCAGCATCGATTTTCAGCTCACTGTTTTCGTCCCTGTCGCCTGGGCTTTGGGTTTCCTCCCTTCTTGGTGCCTTTTTTACCCCTTTTTGAGCTCCTTCTTCATAGCTTTTCACTTCTTCTTCCAGTATAACTTCAATCTCTGTCAAAACAAGGGGAATTTGTTAGAAAATTTTTAAAATTAACCTCAACTCTCTTATTCACAGAATTTACTGAAAACACTTGAGTTCAAGCAAGTTTCTAAGTGAAAAAGGGTGTTTTTAGTATCAAAATCACATAGCAAATAACGGTGTTTTAATCTGTTATCACAACCCCAAACTTTGCTTGTCCTCAAGCAAATAAATTGCAAGTCAGCTTTTCAGAACAACAACTACAATGACTCAACCTTTTTCAAAAACTTTTCAAGACAAGAAATCAGCTTTTCTCTCTGTTTTCACAATGTCACACAAATTAATTTTGCCTTTCATTTAACCACAATCAAACATACTCGCAAACAGGTTGTCATCACAAGGGCTTTTCATGGCTTGTAACTTGGCTGGGCTAAGAAGGAAATTGGTTTTTCTGGTCAGCATAGTTCCTTGAGTTAAGAGAGACATTTGTGAATTCTTCTTTCAAGAACAACTGTCTTATCTTCCTCCCAGCCTTCCCTTGTAGTGAGCTCTTTCTTTTTCTTTTTGAATTTTTCTTTTCTCACTTTTTCTTTTCTTTTACCTTTTTCTACTTTTCAGTTGCTTTTTCTTTTGATTGCTTACAGCCTAGAGAGGTGGTTTGTCTCCTAGTAACCCCAAACTTGAACCTTTGTCAGTACCTGATCAAATGTTCTCAACTTAATTCAAGGTAAAGATTTTTCAAAACGGTTTTTCAAGACATATCAAGCTCAAGGTTCAAAGGTTAGAACAAATTGTTCTCTTTTTAGTGGGCAAAAATATTTTGAAGGCCAAAAGAATAAGGGATAACAAAAGATGGCCTTGATCATATGAAAACTCCAGGCAAGTAGTTCAATCACAAAAAGTTTAGGCAAAATCATTCATGCTTCCAAAGTAACAAAAATTATTTAAGAACAACTCTAAAGCTCAAAACTCACACAGGTAAACTCACAAGTTCTCACATTCAGAAAAACAACTTGCTCAGTATCTCAATCAAACTTTATCTCAAGCACCTGTCTCACAAATTTATCATCATGCATCATCTCAACTTCAATCAAACACTAGAATTTTCAAAAAGCAAAACCCATCACACAAAACAGGCACAGTTGAATCAAAGCAGTTTAGTTCATTCAAGCAGAACATAATAAGAATAAAATAAAACAAAAACAAAAATTAAAACAAAACAAAAATGAAAATTAAAAGTAAAAGTTCAGAAAACTGGGTTGCCTCCCAGCAGGCGCTTCTTTAACGTCACTAGCTTGACCAGTCTCCATCATAGCATCCATCAGTAGATGCTAATCTTCCATGGTGTCCCTCAGTAGACACCAATCTTTCTTATCTTCATTGGCACCCATCAGTAGCATCCATTAGTAGATGCGAATCTTTCTCATCAACATCCTTAAGTAGATGTTAATTTTTCTCTTCTTCATCAGAATCCATCAGTAGACACTTTCAGTACTACCATTAGAAGCAGCGCATAACCTAAAAAAAAAACTCAAAAACACTAAAACAAAATCAAATCCAAACCACAAAAATAAAAAAAAAGAGAGAGAAAAAAATTAAAATCAAATAAAAAATCAAATAAAACATAATAAAATAAAATAAAATAAAACGAAATAAAATAAAATAAAATAAGATGAAATAAAATCAAATCAAATCAAATCAAATCAAATCAAATGAAAATAAAATAAAATAAAGTCAAATCAAATCAAATCAAGTCAAATTAAATCAAATAAGATCAAATCAAATCAAATCAAAGCAGATAAAATAAAATAAAATAAAATAAAATAAAATAAAACAAAATAAAAGATAAAAAAGATATATATATTTTTTCAGGAACTGGGTCAAGATATATTTTTTTCATTTTGTTGAATTTTTTTAGGAACTTAATATACACAGGAACATGTTGCAGTGTCCTAATCATATAAACTTTAATCTCCAATTTCTTGAAGATTTCTATCAAACGCTCAAACTGTTTTTCCTTTTTCTTCCTATGATCCTTCTCTGGGTGAGGAAGGGGTTTTTCATATGATTCTTTCTTTTTGCTTTTATACTTCCCCTTTTTCTTTTCCTTAAGACACTCCTTAAGGCACCAAGGACTTTTCTCAATTTTTTTCTCTTCCCTCTCAACCTCTTTTTTTTCTTCCTCTACATCATTCTCTTTTTCACTCAAAAATTGTTTATCTTCTCTCTCATCTTCTTCCTTTTCTACCTCTTTTTCTTTCTCACTCAAACTCTCTTCTTCTTTTCTCTCTATTTTCCTCTCATCCTCTTTTTCTTCTTTTTCTCTTTCCTCATTTAGGACTTTGTCACTTTCAATGACAACCTCTTTGCATTCTCTTTCAGTATTAAGATCCCCCAACATCAGCATAAGGAGGTGAAATTGTGTTGTCCCCGGCAGCGGCGCCAAAATTATGATGAGCTGTCGCCGCCCATGCAAATTTGATTGCATATTAGAAATGCAGTATAGCTAGGAAATGACTCCTAGGTCGTCTCTCAAGGACCAAACTGTGGTTCGAGAATCATGTCAAACACGAAGTGGGGGGTTTTGAAAGTGTTTTGAGAATGCAATGACAAAATTAAAAATAAAAATTAAACACAACCGAATTTAATTTAAAACATTAAAGTGCATGAAAATATTAAACTGAACAATACAAAATATAAATATTCAAGCACAACTAAAATTATTAAAATTGCAACACTTAATTAAAAAGATAAAAGAAAACAATTTATGTAAAATATTCTAATAATGCAAAAGAAATTAAAAAAAAAAACATAAAAGCTCTATGCCTCTCTCTTCTTTTCATTCTCAAATTAAATCGATGTAACCGTGCCACCAGTAAGGTTCCCACCAGTAGTTGTAATCATCCTGGTAGAACTGCATCCTGTTAGATCATATTGTGAGGCCTGCACAAAAATTCTAGAGAGAGATTGTTAGTATAAAATAAAATAAAACAAAAATGGAAATTAGGGATTTTGAAAATAAAGATAAAAATGGGAAAAATAAAATAAAATAAAATAAAGCCAAAATTAATCAAGATTCACACAAATAGAATTAATTAAACCGTGAGTCCCCGTTAACGGTGCCAAAAACTTGTTAGGGCAAATCGGCAAGTGTACCAAGTCGCACAATGTTAAGTTCCTGGCAAGTGTACCAGATCGTTATCAAGTAATATAAAATGGGTAAGTCCAAGTATCGTTTCCCAAAGGACTCTTAGGCCTTAACTTTCGTATAAACCAATCGTATAAGACTTGAGAAAAGAATAAATTTAGGTTTTGTATGCAATATAAAAGTAAACATGCAAATGCAGTGATTTAAATGGCAAGGAAGAAAACTATGAATGAATGATGTTGTTGGGGTTTACAATTTCATCTTATCCACCCTCATATATCTACTCTTCTTATTTAATTTTCTTATTTATCATATTGTCATGCAAGCTTTCTTGGTCTACCCTTAACTCAATCCCTTGGCAAAAAGAGCCTATTACTAATTACCGGCTTGCTATCCCTAGCCTCCCCTAGTAATTAATAATGCATGATAAACGGAAGCAAAATACAATTGATCGTCCTACCCTTATCCCTAGGTGGTATTTCTTAATCAAGGAATTCCCCCCAAATCATGACATTATTGTACGTTCCCGTATCAATAAAGACAAACAACATTTACCGAATGAGTTAAACGATAAAAGCATTAATTAAAGGTAAGGAACCCAATGATTGATAAATCAAGCCTATGCAAGCATATAAAATAAATAAGAATTTGGATATATGAGAGTTTCAAAAGATTACATTGTTCCCCAACAACAAAGGGTTTAGTTTGTTGAGATTGTTGACAACACAAACTCTATATCAAACTGGTTTTTGATTATGACAACACACTGCTTAATAACAGTACAGAAGTTCCAAGATTACATGTTCTGCTGTTATACTGATTTGAACAATGTTATTGATTGAACATGTTTTGTTGATGTGCAATGTGTGTTCCTATGATTGATTATGTGTTATATGTATGGAACATGCTTGTACTAAAATGTGTGATAAAATGGTTTTGATTACTTCTGCACATTTCTGAAGAAAAGATCACAAGCACTTTTATGAACTTATATTTGTTGTGAAAAAGGTCTAGTTCAGTCGAATACACTGGTAATGGATTCGACTATGCTAAAATCTTTGTACAGATTTTGTGAACATGTGCTTGATGAGATTTTGAGAAGAAAAGAATTTCAAAGTGCTCGCTTGGCCCCCAAGCCCAGTTTCACTTGGCCCTAAAGCCCAATTTCCGCACTGGCCCCAAAGCCTAGTTTCCACACTGGCCCCAAAGCCCAATTTTCACACTGGCCCTAAAGCCTAGTTTCCACACTGTCCCCAAGGCCCAGCTCACCTGGCCCCAAACCCAGTTTCCACATTGGCCCCCAAGCCTAGTTACCACACTAGCCCACAAAACCCAACTTTGTTTAGCACCTTAAGCTCAAGTTTTTCTTTTGTACATCGGCCCTCTGCTAGGCAATGGTCGAAATTGTTTTTTTTGTTAGGCTTAAACCCTCCCTTGGTCCTAATATTTGTGTGAAAATCTAAGTTTGGTCCTCAAGTTTTGAACTGTCTCAATTGGGTCATAATTTTTGTAAAAATGCACACATTTTACCCCAACCGTTAACTGATCTCAAACGGCGTTAAGTTTAGCTGACATGGTATGCTTACATGTTGGCTTAATCCCTTCTTGGTCCTCGTATTTGTGTGAAAATCTCAGTTCGGTCCTTAAGTTTTGAACTATCTCAATTGGGTCATAATTTTTGTAAAAATGCACACATTTTACCCCAATCGTTAACTGATCTCAATCAGCGTTAAGTTTAGCTAACGTGGTAGCCAGAGGACATGCTGACGTGTATTATTTAATTATATGAATTATTTTTTAAAATAAGCAGTGTTTCACATGG
Organism: Vigna radiata var. radiata; assembly: GCF_000741045.1. Classification (NCBI taxonomy): domain Eukaryota; kingdom Viridiplantae; phylum Streptophyta; class Magnoliopsida; order Fabales; family Fabaceae; genus Vigna; species Vigna radiata. The sequence continues at coordinate 539,045 of NW_014543436.1, read as the reverse complement.
CACAATGCCTATTATTTAGTTAATTTGAATTAGGGATTTTATTCATCTCTCTGAGAATCAGAGATTTTACACAGATTATCTCGTCGGCTCAAAAAATAAAGTCACCAGAAAACTCGCGTAACCAGTGCAATCAATCTCAAAACCTTTTCTGCAAATGAACCAACTTGGTAACCTATAGGTTCATCACCAACCTTTAAGCTATTTATTCCACTGATAGCAGAAGATAACTGTTGCACAGTGAGATCAGTTAGCGATTGGGGTAAAATGTGTGCATTTTTACAAAAATTATGACCCAATTGAGACAGTTCAAAACTTGAGGACCAAACTGAGATTTTCACACAAATATTAGGACCAAGGGAGGGTTTAAGCCTTTTTGTTATGTGATTTCGGCCCTCTGCTAGGCAATGGTCGAATCCAGGTTTCCATTATGTGTTATCGGCCCTCTGTTAGGCAATGGTCGAATCTAGTTTTTCTTTTGCTGTATCCGTCCTCTGTTAAACAGTGGTCGAATATGAGTTTTTGTTCTGTGATTTTGGCCATCTGCTAGGCAATGGTTAAATCCAGGATGTTGTTCTGCGATATCAGCCCTCTGCTCAACAATGGTCGAATCCAGGTTTTCGTTTTGTTTTATTGATCCTTTGCTCGACAATGGTCGAATCTAGTTTTTTCTTTTGTGGTATCGACCCTCTACTAGGCAATGTCGAATTCGGGTTTTCGTTTTTCTGTTGTTGATCCTCTGCTAGGCAATGATCTTTTTTTTACAATCTCTCATATTTCACGGATTTGGTTAATCTTATGTTTCGTATTCATCTTCATTCATTTCGCCTCCGTAGAAATCTAAACAAAATTAATATTTCTATCTTTTCTTATCTTTTACTATATAATATGAAAATAACACTTTGTCATATTATCTAGTAAAATCTAAGTATAGAGAAACAACTGTCAGTACCAAATTTCGCCTGGATTGATTTTTGGCTTTATTGTATTGAGTTATCATATGTTTTTATCTCAATTTCCATTTTTATTTTTTATTGCTATTTTTATTTTTTGCTTCTATTATTTTAGTTTTATTTTATTTATCTCTTTACTTTATTTTTATTTTTATTTTTAATCTATGTCTTTAGTTTTTATTTTGAGTGTTGTTCTAATATAATTAGAATAATTAAACATAATTAATATTAGTTAAGCATAATTAATATAGGGGCGTTCATCCCTGCACCTCCACGCTTTTGGATCTCCACCTCCTCGTTTTTCTTTATTATTTTTATATTATAAAAATAATCTTTTATATACTTTGTAATTTACTTATTTAACCCTCCTTTATTTAACTAACCCTAATTTCTTCCTTTTCCATTTTCAATTTCACTCTCTCCCTCACGGCACCCCCACCTTTTCACTTCCTCCCTCAGGTAACACAGCACCCCCACCTTCCAGATTCGTTTCCCTTCACTTTGGTTTTCATTTTTTTAACCTCTGACTCCCAACTCCTTTGTCTGTGCATTTCGTGGTGGTGCGGCGGTTCGGCGATGCAGGCGGTGGTGCTTCGTTTCTTCTGGTTGGTCTTCGAAAGGATAGTTTTTCGTCTCTTCTTCCGCCGCTTGATAGAGAAGCTTTCGTTCATTTGGGTTTCTTCTTCCGCATGTTGCTGGTTTCTGCCTCTCTGCACCAGAGCTTATTTTTTTGTTTCGTTTCTTGAGCGTTTCTTGCGTTGTCTTGAGCGTTTCTTGCGTTGTCTTGAAGTCTGGTTGTTTTTTTTTTAAAATGTATGTAACAGCGTTTCAGTTGTGTGTGCCTGAGGTTTCTGGTTTTTGTATTTCTCTGTGTGAGGATTTGAGTGCTTGGAGGAAGAAGACGCCAGGCATAAACGGATGTCGACATCCGTTTCACCTTAAACGGATGTTGACATCCGTTGAAGGATGTAAGCTATTTTTAACAGTGAATTATACTTACCTCTCTTCCGCTTCTCCTTCAACCACCACGCTTTCAAACGCGATGACGATCGCGATCAAGGAGACGAAGAACTCTATTACAACTTTCCTTTCACCACGCCAACGATTGTCATGGTCAAATGAAAAAAGAGCACAAAAAAATTCAAGAAAACAACAAAAAACAAGAGATAGCAAAGAAAAAAATTAGGATTTCTACATTAGGATATTGGAATTAAAATTAAATTATAAAATAAATTTTACTTAAGGGTATAATAGGAATATAAATAAAAAATAAAAATATAAATAAAAAAAAGAAGGGATAAAAGTAGGATGGGGAGGTGGAAGACCAAAACGTGGAGGTGTAAGGATCAACGCCCTTAATATAGATAAGAAAAAAGGAAAAAGTTTGGAATGTTCTATTTTGTCTTTATAATAAAAAATTAAAAAAAAAACAATGAAAAAAGAGAAAAAGGAGGTTTGGCTTGGAGATGTACAGCGGGTAGTACGTGTTTGCAGAGAACCGTTTCTGCAGGTAAGGTATGGGAGGGGATCAGAGTATCAAGAAAAAAAAAACACAGAAGCAGCCACGCAAAAAAGCATGGGATTGGGACCTAAGAAAAGGGGACTACGAAGCAAAAGGAAAAACTCTCATCACTGAATAATACCCTTTCCTTGAGACAACATCTTCATTCCACCTGCAGAGGAAAACGAAGGGTGCCAACCAGAGGAAGAGAAAGGAGGTCACCGGAGGTTCTAGGCTAACGGTGGCAAGCAGAGCTTCAAGAGGTAAGTATGCTTTGTTCACTTGTATCTTCATGTAGGCTTGCTGCATTGTGCTTCATATTATACATGATATTGCTCTCTTTGGGATTGTATGGTTGTTAGAGCACTCTCCTTTTTCATCGTCCAATGCATAATCACCCCCTCTTCAACCTGAGACCTCCAGCCGCATTTCTTGCCTTTTATTAATGATCCCCGCCCAATCTTCATCAACACAACTACTTCCATAATTTCATCTTCATACACTACAACACACAGAACAACCTCGATTCTCTTCATTTTCCTATCCCTGTTACCAAAGCCGAAATGGCCCAAACAAACCCTCATCAACCTTGATTTCTACTACACGTCGTTTCCCTGCAAAGAAAGGAACCAACCCAAACACCCTGAAGCAATCACAGCAACCACAAACCAGATAATAAAACTATGCCCCACACGCCTCTGTTCATCTCCAATCATCAACAATAAAATTGAATCATTAGGATAGATGCTAACCAGAAAAACATAACAGAAAGAAGAAAGCAACAGAACCAATATCTTCATCTTCACCAAAACCACTCCTCTCGATTTCAATGCACCACCACCACCACCACCATCCCATATCCACTCTTTGATTTCTCTCTGCTATCAAGATCATCTAATGGACTCTATATGCCATTCACATCCCCATTATCATCCTTCTCATTACACCCTTGCTCCTAGCTTCCCTGCATGGAAAAAACACAGAAGAGAACAAACCAATATTCCAGCCCAAACCCCTCACCCTTTCCCCAGTGATTTCGGTAGAGCCACTCAAGTTCATTTTCAAATTCCATCTTCGACCTACAGTGCGAGATATTCACTCCCAAGAGCATTCAAGAATCAACCTCTTGTTTTCTCTCTAATCCTGGCAAAGAAATTGATATTGCGGCCTTTCTACTTAGTTCCCGCATCACCATATTGTCCAATCTTCAGTTATCTGTGAGCCCGCCGGTGATGGGGATTTCGTTGAAGCAGCTGCACGTTCACGGCCATAGTCGACAGAGAAACGGTAGAGGGACCTCCACCTTTGGCGGTGACGCCTTTTAGGCGAGCAACAGTGAGAGCAGTGAGCTCTCGGGGTTAGGGCCTGATTCCCGTGAGGAGGAGGGGATAAGGTACTGGTCAGTCGTGGAAGGTGTTACCTTTTTCGGTGTGGGTGTCGGTGGCACCACGAACGGCGAGAATGTTTCCCTCTCGCGCGTAGAGGTGAGCAGAGGGGAGTTGGACGACGCAGTCAGCAGTGGTCGCCGCTGACTGCGTGGACTGATTGGAGGGTCCGTCGTGGTGGCTGGCCGGTTGGGAGGAGGCTGAGTCGTGGACGTTGAGCGGCGGAGGCGAGCGTCTCGAGGTGCTCTTGCGCAGAGAAGGAGACCCTAGGTCTCAATTGCATGAGCGAGAGTGGGAAGAAAGGGTAGAACCTAGTGTTTCAGTTGGGAAGAGGGCCTTCGGCCTATGTTTGGACTAGTTTTCTCCTCTGCGCATCCATTTTCCATTCACACACCCCCATACTCTTTTTTCTTTTTGCCGTTGGACTTGTTGTCCGGCTCAACTACTTCCTTAAGGCGGCACATTTCAGTTCTGTCAGCAAATTCTTCATATACCCCTATTCCTGCTAAATCTCACCCCTGTCCAATTTGGATGTAAGCCTGTTTCTAAAAAAAATATTTGGACACCCCATTTCTTATTTAAGGACCCTCACCTCTTTCTTATTCACTTATTATTTTGTTTTTTTATTTTATCATTTTACTTCTTCTTTTATTTTATTTTATTTTATTTTATTTATTTATTTATTTATCTTTTTATTTTATTTCTTTAATATATATCCACTTTTTAAATATATAAATAAAAATAACAAAAATATGTTTTAAAGGTTAAGTACACATGTGATCGCTCGCATCGTCCTTGTGCTAAAAACTTTTTCCCTTTCTTTTAGAAAATAATCAAAGAAAATGTTTTAAAGGTTAAGCACATGTGTGATCGCTCGCATCGTCCTTGTGCTAAAAACCTTTTCCCTTTCTTTTATAAAAAATATCAAAAAATGTTTTAAAGGTTAAGCACATGTGTGATCGCTCGCATCGTCCTTGTGCTAAAAACCTTTTTCCTTTCTTTTATAAAAAATATCAAAAAACGTTTTAAAGGTTATTAAGCACATGTGTGATCGCTCGCATCGTCCTTGTGCTAAAAACCTTTTCCCTTTTCTTTTATAAAAAATACCAAAAAATGTTTTAAAGGTTAAGCACATGTGTGATCGTTCGCATCGTCCTTGTGCTAAAAACCTTTTCCCTTTCTTTTAGAAAATAATCAAAGAAAATGTTTTAAAGGTTAAGCACATGTGTGATCGCTCGCATCGTCCTTATACTAAAAACTTCTTCTCTTCCTTTGAAAAAGTAATAAAAAATATTTAAAAATAATCTTTTAAAATTACAAACACTCGTGTGATCGCTCGTACCGCCCTAGTGCTTAATATTTTCCTTTCTCTTATAAAAATAATTTTTTAAAGATATGAATACTCGTGTGACCGTCTACGTCGGCCTAGTAATCATTACCTTCTTTTTCTCAAAAATATAAAAAATATAAAATCTTCAAAAACGAAAAACATTCACATTTTCGAACAAACAAATAATCTTGCCGGTCAGAACTACGTGATCCTTGATTCTCCATCCAAAGTGGAGATACGTAGGAGCAAGGCTAACCCTTGTCAGGTTCACTTCCCAAAAATCCAAATCTTTTCCAAACAATTTTTTTCAACAATTTCCCAAAATTAAAAAATATCTTTTGTTTCTTTGTAGTTCCATTTTTGGGGATAAGTAAACATTTGGAAAACCACATCACATTCGCGTATTTAATTAAAGGTACTGCCTTAGGGCAGACGTTGTAGGGTGCTAATACATTCACTTCACGTAATCGACTCCCGAACCCAGAATTTGGTTTTCGTGGACTGTGTCTTTCTTTGTGGTTTTTTCGTAGTTTTCTAGAATAAACTATGGTGGCGACTCCAATATCTTTTTCTAAACCCATTTTATTTTTGGGATCGTCATCCCGTCGCGATGCCGGTTGCGACACCAGTGAAAAATGTGAGACTTTTAGAAAGGTTTGAAGGAGACTGGGATAGCCATGTGGGCACACCATTCCTTATACACTCCTTGAGGGAGACGTAATATGTGAATGTAAAGACAAAACACGAGATACCCAAAAAATTGTCCTAGTTTGGTGTTTGGGAAAATAGGCATGGGGTATGGATCCCTGAAAATTAGGGTGAAGAAAATCAAGTGAAACTTGCAAAGCTGCCCCTAGTCTTGGGATTATGGATTGATGAAAGACTTGTGTGAGACTCACAAAGCTTCCCAACTTTTTCTTTGGCATATGGTTCTGTTTGGAAGAGGTAGTGGGCATGAAAAGGATAGGCTAAAAGGATGTCCCAATTGGTTTGATTTTCTTTTACATGCTTCTGGCTAGTTGGCAGGGAGATCCCCTCTTCCTGAGACGATGCTTTTCTCTCTCTCTCTCTCTCTCTCTCTCTCTTTCTCTCTCTCTTTTTTGACGACACATTGAAAGTCAATTCGCCTTATCGCAAAATTAAGCTTTATGAAAATTTGAGCAATCGTTATTGTAACGTGGCTAAAGGCTAAAAGGTATTGGAAGAAAATGGTATAAGGCCCAAATGAATGTTTGTTGGTTATATTTTTTGAAACAAGGGTTATCATCTAGGCATTGCATCAGCTATTTGACTTTTTTAGCACTTTGATTTGTGTTTTTTGTTTTGAACTTTGATTTTCATTTCTGCTCATTATTACTTTGTGATTTTTTATTTTTGTTCTCTTCTTTTTCTTCTTGATGAATTCTCTTTGTTTGATCAATGAGTGCTCATTATTTGCACACCGAGTTGGCTCCTACCCGATGATAACCCTTGCCTGGGGATAATTTTGAAAAAGAAATTATTTTTGACTCAAACGGGGTGACAATGAATATATGTTTTTGCTTTTTAGATAAAGAAAAGATAGTCACACATCATTTCAAATTTTGATTGCTTTATTTTCAAAAGATTAATCCTACGACTGAATGACCTCAACATGAGTCATTTTTTCTTTTTTTTTTCTTCCTTTCTGGACTGCCCTTTCGGGTTTTCAATCTAGTAGACTTATTCTCTTTTTGAAAGTTTCTTTTTTTGTTTCTTTTTGTGAGTTTTTTTTGTCCCAATGGATTCAGGGATCACCCTACTAGCGCAAACGAGGAAAATTTGGCCATCCCAATCTGTCACAGTGTAAAGGTTTACGTTATTACTGAAGGCAGTAACAAGTGCAGGGTGAAGGTTTTCAAGCAACATGCGTACAAACATCTCGAGAGAAAACGCCAAATTTTTTCTTTTGATTAAACATTTGACCTCGGAAAAATCTGACTCTGTAACTTTTGTTTTTTATTATCATTTTTCATTTTTTTATTCCTTTTTTGGTATTTTTGAAAAATAAGAGTTTGACGATTTGCAAGAAAGACAAGCAACTCAAGATTGCCTTCATTTTTTTGTTTTGTTATTTGCAACTTTCATTTTCTCAACGACACCCTATTAAGACATGATTTCCAACAAATCATGGAGATACCTCGTAATGAAAGTTCACATTAAAAGTCATAGATGAAGGTACAATATCAATGAGCATAGTCCTTACAGCAAGATAAAACAAAACATGAGCAAAGCAACATCGATTTCACTTTTTACAATAATCCATGCTTTCCTATACAGTCCTAAAGCCCTCTTCATTTGTCCATGGCGTTTGCAGAGGCGAACTCACACCTTGCCTCAATGCTGGATTGACTTTCTTCAAACTTTAAACATCCTGAATCGATCAAAGATTACATTTTATGCTTTAGAGCCCTGCATGCCTCTGTTGAATGTCCACACGCTCCTTCATGATAATCACACTTGGCATTTATGTCATACTTCTTTGGGTAAGGAGGTTGTACAGGCGTGGTGGGACAAACCTCTATGAGGTTATTGCGGAGAAGATCTGATAGTAGCTCCATATAGGTCATTGAGATAGGAGTGAATTTGACGACCTTCTCATTCCAATTGTAATGTCTCTGCTCCATGGCTCAACTAGACCCATAGGAATGCGACATTTGGGAATAGGCAGTAAAATGTGAATTAGCCTTTTGTTCTCTGTTTTTCTCATGCCTAGGACCATACTCATTCAAATTCGCTACCAGATTTGGACCTAATGCAATTTTTCCATTTCTTATGCAACCCTTAACCCTCTCTCCAATTACTACTATATCAACAAAACTCGAGGAGACACTGTGATAAGTTGTCGTTGAAGCTATCAAATTAATACTACTTTTCAAGGCAACTTCAGTATTGCCTAGTAGTATTCAAGAAAGTAGATAGGGCTAAAGTAACCCTAAGTCGTCTCCCAACGAACACGGAATTGCTTTCGAGTATCTGAAACTTATGAATGCTATGCAATGCTTAAGAACAAAAGTGAGGATGTTTAAAGGTTGTTGTAAAACAAATAGAAAACTTAAAATAATTATGAAGAAACGGGCTAATTCCACTGCTTTTCCAAAATAGATTCATCATCGGTTATTCACAGATCATTGTTCAATTGATTATT